>NW_025999942.1:10549361-10586644 GCF_001458135.2 Marmota marmota marmota | reverse complement strand
TATATATATATGGCAATAGCTGATCATATATTTGATGAAAATACTAATATTCTTTAACAATGCAGCTTTCATTAAAAAAGAGGACATGCATTTTGGAAGTGCCTATGGAGATGTGCAAGTGTTACTGGTGGTACTCAAAACAAATGTCAATTTCTAGGTTCTTAATTCATTGAGGAGAAAATTAATAATAATCAGTGACAAACTTCTCCTCATATCATATCACAAATTCATCAAGTGAAACCCTCCAGGTGGCACAATTAGTGCCCCATCTGTGGTTGTTTTTTATATATTTTATAACTAAGAGAGGAGTAAAACTAAATGGTTACATATTATAATACAAATATATATGCATACATACATTACACACATGTAAGACAGAGAAACAGAGACAGATGGACAGATAGAAATGCACAGAGAGAGGAGAATATATACAGTAGCTCAAATACTTATATGTGTGTATAAATTTGGACTACCACACACATTTGATTCTTAGCAATATATAATCAATGCTAAAATTATTCTTACTGATAAATAATCAATGTTTATTTGTTCTTTTCTATGTCATTGTGTCATATTTAGATTTCTAATTGTAGTATTCATGGTATAAAGGACAAAAATTTATTTAAAGGAATGAACAACAATCTTATAAATAAGACAAACTATTTACTACTAATAATTTTGTCTTATTTTTACCATTTTATGTTTTATCAATTTTAAAAATTAGTATTTTAATTAATTCTTGATATAGCATATACTTTGAATATTATGTATATATATACATATATATATAAACATAAATTGCTAGTTCCACTTTCCCCAGACGTAGTTTACAAAATGCACTCATCTAATTACAGAAAATGTTAACTTCAGAAACTTGAATAACTTTCTTTTTAACTGAATTAAGTGCAAATCAAAAATCATTTTAAACTTGTGCTTCAAATATTTTTACAAGATCTCCCTCTTCTGGCCACAAGAGTTATTTCATTTCTTTTTATCTACAGTAGTCTTAAAAATCTATTGCAAATTTAGGGTAAAGCTAATTAATACTAATCTGGCATCAAAGAGATAAATAGACAGGTACTCCTAAAAATGAAAAACAGGAAACTCTTTTCAATATCTCTAATACACATACTGTTCTATTAAAGTCTGTTTATCTAATTTCATTTAAATTCCTGCCTCACTGAAAGTCTGAGAATTCATATGCCAAGCTTGGTAATAAGTTAATAAATGAATTGAATGCTTGAGGTATTCCAGATGGACTTAAATCGCAAATGCTGTCATTCACAAAGGAGACTGCACTCCTACAGCTGGAATGCAAGCTTCCAAATGCAGACCTACCTCTGCATCTTAAAACAGGTGAGAAGCAAGCTCCACTAAATGTTTGTTCAGAACTTAGTTGAAAGCAATAAAACACATCTGAGAAATATTTATAAGAAATTGACAACAAATGATCACATGCAACTTGGTACAGCAATAACCTACTAAACACAGTTTTCAACTATGTTACTTGTGTAATTAACATGAGCAAAACGGTAATTGCACGTGACAAGGAAGATATTGGATCTTAAGTGATAGGACATCAATTAAAACATCAGTGAGTTTGGAGGAAAAACAAAGGAAATTCATTTTTAAGTACTGGAAAAGGAATTATAGGTTTAGATAATTAAGTGAATGAAGAAATAGGAAAAGGACTGGTTGAAAATAAGTCCCATTTTTTTTGTTTGGTTTGGTTTGGTTTTAGTTTAGGTCACTGTGTAGATGACTATACTGATAGTTTTGATTTTAAGAAATGAAAGCCAAGAGAAAAAATGAAGACGTGTGGTAGTGACAAAGAAAATGTAATCAATCTGTGGTGTCACTGGCATGTAAATGAAGAGAGTGCAGAAGAAATGCTAATATTGGGGAAATATTTTAAATTTTATATTAAAAAGTAGTTTAGAAGCATATATGATGTAGTTACAATCTTTAAAATGCCACTAAATGTTGGTTGATGAATACAGCCATGATTTTTAGCATTGGCTATTTTACATGAGTTGACTTTTGAGTGTTAACCTAGTATCATGTACATGATGAGGAGTTCACAGAGAGGTGAACAAAACTATTTTGTTTTTGAAGTTGCATGAAGATTTCTTCTCTTGGAACATCTCAGTTATGAAATGTCTGAAACATCACCAATAAGGAAATACATCTTTTCTCAAATTCTTTATGAAAATGCAGATCATATGTGTCATATATCAACTTTCTATTTGGAATGCATAACATTAGGCTTATGTTTTCATCACAGAAGAAGTGCATTACTTTGGTGATTCTTTGCCACAGATCCCACATTAAATTTTTCCCTCATAATAGAGTTAACGAGAAGATTTAAGGAGATAATACATGTAAAACACAGAGTACAGTATATTGCATATAAGACTTTAGAGTTCTAGAAAACTCTAAAATTAAGGGCACATTAATATATTTAAATTTTATATGTATACGTGTATTATTTAATGAGTTAACAAAATATTTCCTGTTCCAAAAAAGAGAAAATGATCATTTTTTCTCTGAACCATCTAAATGATGAGTTTACTAATAGTTATTTAGGAATTTATGTTATATGACCTCACCTGAAAAAAAATAATATAAATAATAATAAATAAATAAAAATAGTAAAGATAATTGAATCTATTTTTTCATGCAATAAAAATATTGAATGCAATATAGCTAAGAGATTAGCTTTCTATTAAGAAACTAATAACTTTACCTCATGCTGACAGAGCCAAATCAGGAATAACCTGGATAATTAGGATTTTAAAGTCATGTTAACAATTTATTTTTTGCAATCATTCAAATTAACTACACTACATTTCAAAGAGCCAAAAATAACTTAAATTTTGTTCTTTTCATTATCTAGCTTCCACACAAAATTGATCATTTTGTTGAAGCAGCTGGACATGGGAAGTGTGACTGAGCAGAGCAGAAATACATTAATCTAAATAATAGCTATGTGAATTCCCGAGCAGGGATTAAACTGGGGAGAAGACAAAAATGCATGTTTCTAAGAGATGCACAATTTTCACCTACTTTAAAATGCAGGCATATGCAGAATAGGATTTAGTAAAACATGCTGAACTGCTATTCTCCAGTGACTCACTGAGCCAGTTGGTTGTGGACACAAAGTATAGCACAATTCTCCAGCCCCATTTCTAGATGTCAGCATCTTATGTGGCCTGCTGTTTTCCTTGGAATTACATCCCTAAGCCACAGCAAGCAAACTCAACTTGTTGAAAATCATTTTTCTCCCTGGCAGAGCAAGGAAGTGTCAGGCATTCACTTTGGCTTCTCTACTGCATTCATTCTCCATGGCAGCTGTTTATCTGTGTATTACCCACATCTCTATTTGCACTTCCACATCCCTGCACTTGTGGCAGCAGTAATAGCCTCTACAGATTTAGTTTTAATCCTAACCAAATCAGGGAGTGAGAAGATTCAAACAGTCCTACCCTTATGCACAGAAGCAGTCCTTACCAGTCGACTTTGAATCATATGTAGTTAGACTTGAAACAAAGAGGATTCCAAAAATTTGTGCTTTCAGGGTAATAAAAATGCTTAGTTTTCAATGTGAATCATAATGCTGGAAAGGAGCCACTCCTAAAGATTTAAAATAAATTTTCTTTCATATGATCACTTTAAAATAAAGAAAACTTAACTTGAGCAATCCCCAGATACACTGGATAAAGACATACTACTTACAGGGAGAGTATTAACTTTGTAAAATAGATTGGGAATATTGCATTGGTACTGATATTAACCTCTAAACAATAGTCGAATAGCTACTAAATGCATACTTCATTAATACTTCTATTAAACCTGGAATCTCCAAATTGTATGGGTACTTCAGAGTATCCTCCCTTAAAATAAGAAAGCAATACTGTACCTTCTCTAAAATTATATTATAAATATTATTTCATATATAAATGACTCATTTAATGACAAAGAGAAGTTTTGTATAGTTTTATTAATTTATTCAAATGCATGCTATGTTTAAAATTTTTCAATTAATATTATTTCCATATCTCTTTGGACACAAGATCACTATCTTCATGATTCAAAAGCATGCACAGAAAGAATTGAAATAAATGATGATCTGATTTTTTTTACCAGTTTTGTGCAGATCTTGATTATTCATCTAGATAGAATCACCTTCTAATTGTCCACATACAATTAAAATTTAACAAATGAATTCTAATAGCAGGGATAATTTTAACATATTATTTTATAATTAATATTTTTCTGTAAAACTCATTGATTTAGGGATACGATTTCCCTTAAATCTCTATTTATATTCATTTTTCTGTAATTATTTTATACAATCTATGATAACATGGGAAATAATCCCCAGCAAGATTTGTATGTAATCAATAGACAGTATTGGTACATATTTAATAAAAATAGTAATAACTAGGTGTGATAATACTTTAAGCAAGTGTTCTGACTTCAGACTCCCCAGATATGAATACATACTCAAACTGTACTAAATCACGAGCAATGTATTCAGCATATATGTATAGATACACATGAATATGTTTGTTGCAGTTCTTAACCTAGATTTGTTATTTATGAGATCAGAGTCTTATGATTTAAAACCTCTTTGAATTTTGACTTGATACTCATATTTAAAAGTAACATTAGAATACCTAACATAGTAGGCCAAAGCAAAAATTAAGGAAATTCTAATAGGGTATGTGAATCCCAGTGCACTTCATTTATCATGTACTGAGTGCTCAGTAAGAGTTAATTCATTTTTCACTCATTTTTGTGTATACATCCTGCCTTTCCAATCATGATAAATCTTAGAAGAACATACACTATTTCTTGTGCACAAGAACCTTTAGCAATTCTTTGTTGTATTAACAATTTCAGCCTATACCCAAATCTCTACACAACCTTGTTATTCACTAAGTAGGAAAAACACTCCCATGTGTCAGTTTAAGACATTGGCAAATCAAGACAGATGCTCCAAGCAGCACTTCCCTATCTGTAAACACCATCACTTTACATACTGTCATCAAGGTGAATTTATTGGCCTTTCTAGAGATATTTTCTCTAAGCAATGTTTCAAAAATTATACATTTCATTAAAACCAGGAAAAAAAACTAAACAAATTTGTATCTATTTTTTTCATCCATTTATCACAATAATTCCATAAAACTGAATGCTATTGATATAACAGTAAATAGCTTACTTAAAATCCTAAATTTTTGGAACTTATAGTATGGTGAACCCAGGGTGAAGCACAAATAAATAAAATGAACTATATATATATTTAATATATATCAGGTTGCATTAAGCTTTGAACAAAATGAGGCAAGGAAAAAAATAGAATGTGACCTAGGTCAGTAAAAACTTCTTTGATTTGGACAAAAATCATAAAGAAAAGAAGAAGTAAGCCAAGCAAGATCTGGGAGATGATTTTAGGCAAAGGTACAGAAGGATCAACTCTTAACACAGGAGAAAAGAGAGCTTTACATGACACAATTTAAGTATAGTAACACACTCGTGCAAGGTTTTGAGCAGGGAGATGGCATAACCAAACTGATGTTTAAAATGTATTTGTAATAAAGTATTACCTAGAATGCACTTTTGTGATTTGCAATTTCTTATTCCTGGAATATTTGCTCACTTACCTTGCATGGGCCACAACGCTTTTGTACTGGATGTCCCAGTCTTCACATATTCCACAGTCTATTAGCAATAGATAAGGAAAGCATGGGGATGAAGTCAGATATTAATTTTGATGTATTGTGGATGGTCAGTAGTAATACACAGACAGTATTAAGAAATTACAGAAGATAAACCTCAGCCAAATATGGCATATCAGCTTAGGCTTGCTGCTAAATATGTTAACTTATGGACAGAAGTGAGACATGTGCAGCAAGGACCCTGGGAAGCATCCAGTTTGCACCTGGGATGCAGATGATATGTATATGACACTAATAACCTTCCAGCTTCAACAGAGTGCACAATACCAGGCACTAGTTTGTAAGAGTCTACATTATACATATCTGATTAAGGAGATTGGGGTTCATCTCCAAAACGAGAAGCCTTTGAAAATATTTAGGTAAGGCGATTTCTGGGAAGATGGTGGCGCCGGAATCAGGCGTGGCACATGTTTCCGCGGAGAGTACCTCTCAATGAGGGGCTCAAGAAAGAGAATTCTTACAAGAGCAGCCGTAGTAGGGTTCGTGGCTGCTATGGGCATTTTCTTCTTTCCTCTTAAAAGGATGATGTCGTTTCTCCTCCTCTGGTGAAAGCCGAGCCTCTTTGCCCACCATGAGCATCACCACAGAGGTCAAGAGTCATGGGATGAAGTTTGCTGAGGAGCAGCAGCTAAAGCATGGACGGACTCAAGGCAAAGGACTAGGCCGGAAGGAGAATGGCATCACCCAGGCCATCAAGGTGACTCTGAAGCAAGATACTCATGGGGACCAAGTGCAGATAAGATGCCTTTTCAAGGAGACCACTCATAATCGTCCCAAGCCTAACATGCTGTATCAGAAGTTCATGAAGCCAGCTATGAGCCCAAGGTTGCTTACTTCCAGCTGCTGCAGTCCACCTTCTGCCAGGTTGAAGTATGCAGGCCCCCACTCCTGTGGCTCTGCAAGGAGCAAGTTGGGGGGTGGCAAATTCCTGCCTAAGACAGTCACGCTGACTTCAGGTGGAGAGAAGCCAGACAGAAACTTGGAGAGCTGCAGTGATGACAGCCAGGAGCCCAGGCCTCCAAAGATCCTAATAAGATGCTGCTCCAGGCCTGCGAGGGGCGAACAGCACACAAGGCTGCAGGTCTTGGGATCACAATGAAGGCCAAGCTTGCCTGACTAGAAGCCCAGGAGCGGGCCTTCCTGACTCATCTTAAAGGCCAGGTCTCTGAGGCTCTCAGCCACCGTCTGAAAGCCAGCCCCCCACCCTCCAAAAAAGAAAAGGAAACAGAAAGAGCCTAGAGCAACTGAGAAGAGTGTGGATAAGGAGAACCCAGAACACACTGAGCACAGCATCAGGAAAAGCAAAAAAAGAAAAGAGACATCAAGAAGAGATGAGGGAGGGGGAACAGCTGTAGGGAGTGAAGAGGATGAGGCTGCGGGAACCAGTGGGCTTGAGGAACTCAGGAGCAGAGAGCAAGTCCATCCGTCTCTTAAGAAAAGGAAGAAAAAGAAGAAGCAGCACCATGAAGGGTAGGAGAGGGAGGAAGAGACAGTGGTGTTGGGTGGAGAAGGAAGAGGGAAGGATCCTGCAAGAGGTGTTGGGAGAAAGGAGGTGAGAGCAGAGTGCACACGGACCCCTGCCGCAGAGACAAGAAAAGGCAGCAGCCTGAGGAGGACTTGAGCATGGCTGATGGGGAAGGGGAGGAGACTGCTTTAGAGGGTGCAGCCAGGGAGGCAGAAAGCACGACATGTAGTAACAGAAGCAGCAGAAGCAAGAAGAAAAGACAGCAGTGCAGGAAAGAGGAGGTGTTCTCGGATGTAAGCTGTGAAGGTGACAATGGCAGGACTGAGGAAATAGAGAACAGAGGTAAGAAGAGGAGGCTGCAGCAACTCAGGGAGGAAAGAAGGAGAGTCAGCACTGACCAGAGCACCAAAAAGAAGAAATAGAAGAAGAGAGACTGAAGGTCCTCTCAAGTTGGAGTTTAGTACCTTTTCAGTTGTAGCCTCAGGGACCATGGTCAGTGTCCTACATGAGGAATCCCTCCCAAAGAGGAAACTGAGCTCAGGGACAGCAGTCTTCTGCTGGAGACAGCCAAGTGCCACGTCTTAGTCAAGGGAGTGGACATAGTCTCTCCTGCTCTCCCTGCAGCCTCCAACCCAGAGATCATGAACTCCAGTGCCTCCAGGAGCCAGGCAGCTAAGGAACAAGGTATACTGGGGGCTGCAGGAACAGGAATATAGACAGGCGCATCCCTACCAAAAGAAGCCAAAATGTATACTTACGGGAAATGTCTTGGTTTTAAATATCATGAAGGCTAAGAAAAACATAAACTTGGGGTTATGGGCTATATTCAGCTCATAGGTTGCTTATTTCTAACATTAGACCAATTGATTACAAATAAATATGAACTTGAGCTCCAAAAAAATATTTAGGTAATTGCTTAAAATTCCATTTGATATGTTGTTCTGACATGCACAAGAAGGACAGATGAAAAGAGAATGAGAAAAGGACACAAAAAAATCAAATATGGTTATTACATTGTTTTTACTTTTAAAGAATAAGGTTCTGAAAGAGGGCAAAGGTAATATCAATGCAAGGGATGGATTAACTGCAAAAATATATGGAGAATAAAATCAGGGAAGTTGGTGGTTAATTATTACAGAGGATAAGCAGAAAGAATAAGAAATTAGGACCCTAGGTTCTAAGAAGTTTGAGACCCTTGGTTAGTTTAATAAACCAAAATCAATACTGTGCACAGAGAGAGAAAATTTTTTTTAAAAATAAACCTTGGGAGTAGAATATTTGTTCAATTTTGACATTTTTTTGAAGCTCTTGTGTGTTGCCTATGTTTGCACAGCACGAAAACAGTTGGATTAATTAATCCTAGCTTGTAGGAAGACAAACAAATTTGGAAGAACAAGTGATATAATTAACAGTTGAAACAAGAAAAGTCAATGAAATTACCCAAAGGTAGTATAAGTGAAGAAAAAAACGTAGTGTTTGAGGAATCAAATTTTTAGATGGATCTCAAGAGGGAGGCTAGAAAATCAAAGAGATTAGGACCTCTCAAAAATGGAGAAAAAAAAATAGGAATAGTTTTTTTTCTGTGCAGAAAGCTGAGTGGAAACTTTCAAGGAAGAGAGATTTACTGAACTATACTGAGCTGCACAAGATTAAGAGTTATTGCTTTTACCTGTGATCTTCAAGCTCCTAGCACAAACAGTGGCAAAAGTGAGCAGCTACCACAAATTTGGTGGAATCAATAAGAATAAGAAAAGTAATTAAATTAAAGGTGAGGCTGGGCATGGTGGCATTCACCTGTAAAACCAGTGGCTTGGGAGGCTGAGATAGGAGGATCGCAAGTTCAAAGCCAGCCTCAGCAAAAGTGAAAAATTCAGTGAGACCCTGCCTCTAAATAAAATACAAAATAGGGCTGGGGATGTGGCTCAGTGATTCAGTGCCCCTGAGTTCAATCCTGGGTCCCCCCCCCCAAAAAAAAAAAAATAAAAAGTAAAACAAATAAAATTTTAAAAAATAAAGGTGAAAATTTAACTAAACATTTTCAACTATAAGGACCACTGAATTTAAAAGCTGAAAGATGTAGAGAATCTAAGCTTTCAGAAACAGTATTGTTGATGCAATAGAAAAGCTACAAAAAAATGACATTTTTACCTCTTGACTCCCTTCCATCTGAGTTACAACTACTTCAACATCCTGCCGTATTTTCAGATTTGCCATAAGAGAAAGAAACATTTCTTTGGGGAAACAAGTAAACACAAACATTTGAAAGGATAAAGTCTTATTCAAGTGTCCATCTCAGGCTGAGAATGTAGTACCATGGTGTAGCATTCACCTGGCACGTGAAAGGCCACAGGATAGAGCCCTAGCATACACAAACACAAAAGTATCTATCCCACTTGAAAACTTATAGTTCATTTGAGGAAGGTGAATTTAAAATCAGGGAATATGTAAACAAAAAGATTCAATTTCACCATCACTAAGATAGGAATCATCACAAGTCTCAACTTAAAATTGTGACTGGAAATAATTTTCAGAAGTGTAAACATGGTTAGATTATGATTGCACAATGGTGGACTAATTAGGAACTAAAGGTAAAAATAGGGAAAGACTACCAGACCAATGAATTAAGGGATAACTCTAGCTCTGTGTACTTTCCAAATAACTTTGGACAAATTACTTAATCTGTTTTCATGTAACTTTTTATCCACATATAAAATAAGTATACATAAACTGTATGGTTATTTTTGTTGCTGAATAAGATCATGTTAAGATAGCAGTCATGGCAGATGTATCAGATATCATTTCACATAGATTAGGAAATTATAAAGAAAAGCTACAAAATCAGAGATGGTCAGACACAGATAAGAAAAGGAGGAGGAGACAAAAGCAACAGATGATAAGGAATATATTCAAAACAAATATCAAGAATCATATGGAAATGCACTTTAAAAGATGTTTAAAGACTAAGTGATTAATTTGAATTGACAATTGAAAAACAGATATTAAACTTGAATCTAATGTATGAAATATGATATGTCAAGAGCTTTGTAATGTTTTGAACAACCAATAAAAAAAGAAAAAAGAAAAACAGATATTAAGAACATATAGATATTCATTGGCTCTATACCTAGGTAAGGTAAAATTAAGACATATTATAGGGGTGGATTTCAATAAATGGTTCTTGAATGTGTTTATTTTTTCAGACTCTTAAAAAGTAATCTTGGTCAAGCTTTGGGTCAGACTTGGACAAAGTTCAAGGTTTATTACAGTCTGAAAAAAAAATCATTGTCATCTGTGAGAAAGAGGCCACAGCATAAGATCTATTCATATTTGAAAACAGTCATAAAATACAACTTGAATTTCAAGATCTCTTTTTCAGAAACCACAAACAGGGATGTGATAAACACACAAGATCAAGGAGTGTTATGGCATGTGTAAGCTAGACTGTCTCTGATGACTGCTTGCCTACCATTTTAATAGCTTTGTTTGTGTCGCTGTAACCAAAACACCTCACAAGAACTTCTTAAAAGAGGAAAAATTTATGTTGGCTCACAGTTTCATAGGGTTAGTCCACGGTCTGTCAATTCCATTGATCTGGTCCTGATGTGAGTCAGAACAATATGGTGGAATGGTCTGGCAAAGGAAAGCTACTCAATTCATGACAACGTAGAAGCAGAAAGGGAGCTCCACTTACCAGGTCCAGAATAAAATCCCAAAGTCATACATACCCTCAGTGACCTACTTTCTCCAGCTACATCCTACCTGCCTACAGGTACTATTCAGTTAACCCACTCAAGTGGATTAATCCAATGATTAGGTCACAGCTCTCTTAATCTAATCATTTGATCTCTGAACATTCTTGTATTATGTCACACATGAGCTTCTGGGGGACACCACAAAATCCCAACTCTATCACCTAGAGAATGTGAGAACTTCACACCTAGAAAATGTGAGTCTAGCACCTCAGGAGTAGCCATACATGAATTATTTCATAAGAAGACATAAGTATACTCTGTCATATAAGCTTAAGATTCAGCCTTTAGACTAATAAATCCTTGTTATCTCATATTTCAAAGATGTGGTTACACAACATTTTTGAGCATATTGTGTTTACTATTTGTTTTTGTTTGTTTGTTTGCTTGGTTTATTTTGGGGGCTACTTTAGATCCTGATGAAACAGAGATGAAGTGCATTGCTTTGCACAGTCTACTTCAAAGATAAAAGATGTACCCACACTTTTAGGATATTGTACTTTAGTGAAACTCTCTCCTCTAATTTCTTCCCAACTCTCAGGATATTCCTAATTTAGTAAAACATTGCTAAACATGTAGCATCTACATTTTCTCAATTCCCTTATTGTAAAGTTGTTTCAACCCTGTGACAATTTTAGCTATCAAAATATAGATATAAGCTGGGTGCGGTATACTGCTATACTGAGATAGGATGATGGTGAGTTCAAAGCCAGCCCTAGCAATGGTGGGGTGCTAAGCTACTCAGTGAGACCCTGTCTCTAAAATACAGTACAAAATAGGGCTAGGGATGTGGACAGTGGTCAAGTGCCCTTGAGTTCAATCCCCAGTACCAAAAACAAACAAACAAACAAAAAAAACAAATAAATAAATAAATAAATAAATAAATAAATAAATAAATGGAGTGAACATAGTCAGGCACAGTGGCTCATGCCTGTAACCCCAACTACTCTGGAAGCTGAGTCCAGCCTGGGCAAATTAGTGACACCCTGTGTCAAAATAAAATTTTTAAAAAGATATAGATATTAGGTACAATTTATATAAATACCATAAAAGCAAAGCATCTACAGTCTGCAAACATTGTTGTTAGACTCTAGGATGCAATGGGTTACATATGTTTCCATAAACTGAAAACACAATTCATAACAAATTTACTAAGAGTCTAAAAAAATTGTTCACAGTTTTCTTGTTCTTAGAAAAAATATTTCTTATATTTAGTTTCCTAAAAATATAAAGGGAAACCCATTTTTATTATTTTAATACATTTAAATGGAACTTTGTTTTTATTGTAGTGATTTTATTTTCCTTCAGTTTACATATAGAAATAATAATATAGAGGAGCCACTAGATGTCAGTATGTGCATGCAAATATTTTACTTTTAATTAAGATTTAGCAAAGCTTTTATGAAAAGGAACTATCAAAAAATACATAAAGTCAAAGTCTGGTACTGAAGAAATTTAAAATATTTTAATCACCTGTATACCACATACATTTACTCTTAAATGACTGAAATCATCTTCTTAAATATTTTTATTCAGGACAAATATAAAGGCATCATTTTGTTAATTTTATATTTTTATGGCACTCTATGAATAATACATATTTACTTAGAGGGAATTAGGCAGACAATCATTCTAGAAATATATGCAATAAAATTACAGCAAAGTTCATTTTTAAAAGAAATACTGCTTTTATCATTTTCCATCTTTTATGCATATTGACACTTTAAAAGCTTAAATCACAAGACATTAAAAATAGTGTATTTTCCATACTTAGTAGAAACAGGAGGAAGGGTCAAACATAATTTTAAAATAATAAATAAAATAATGATGTAAAATAATAACATAATCTAATAATGTATGCAAAGAAAACTTATAATATAAAGTGATCAAGGAAATAAAGGCCAAAATCATGGTGAAGAATGAATGAAAAGAATAGATAATTGGGAGAGGTGATAATTTGTCATTAGTGAGGAAAAAAATCAGACTATCCTTTCTGGATTTTAGTAACCAACGTTTGGATCAGCTTTGGAACCATTCCCAGAGTAGTAAGATTCTAGGCCACTGGAATTTTCCTACCCAGAACTTTTCCTACTCAATCTGCAATAGCACCTTAATTCTACTAGTGTGATTAATCAGCTTTTCAGGCAATCATTTATGTTAAATTTTCCATTATGCATCAGGAACTATGTCAAAAACAAGTAAGTATTTGCACACAAAAATAAGTATTTCTGCATATGGATTTACAAGATGATTTTAGACTAAGAAAATTATATAGAAAACCAATGAATAAACTTTTCCCTATCATAAAATAAACTTTTTTTAAAACTTAAATACCACATTTAATGGAAATAATTTATTAAATATTTCCCTAGTTTTCCTTCTCATTACTACCATCTGGAAATCTACATAGCCTAGATATTTACTAGAGTTTTATATCCTTCCTATTTTCCTGTTTTTATATCACCTCCCTTTCCATTCACACTCTCCTTCATCTGTTTTCTTTACTTATCTCTTCCATAAGAATATTCTTTTTCTTTGTTAAAACAGACATCTTTACCAATCCCATGGACTCAAACTTCTAGAAAACTGTTCAAATCATTTAACTCTAATCCTTGAATTTTATATATGTCTCATCACAAGATAAATTTTGTTAGGAAAGTAAAATATACTAAGTTTATAATTTGAATACCTAAAACCCATATACACAGAAGACCCAACAATCCTTGTTATGGTTTGGCTCTTAAATGATCCCCAAATCATTGGAAATGCCTGTTCTCAAGTCTGTGATGCTACTGGGAGGTGGTGGCAATGGGGTCGGATTGAGAGAATGGAGGTCAGTTTAGGTCCTGGAAGTTGGAGGAATTGTACTGAGGAATTGAAATGTTAATGTCATCAGAGCCCAGAGCCCTTCCTGTACCTTATCAAGATAACCTGCCCCTGTTCCAACCTGTACCTAAGATAACCTCTCCCAGGAATTGCCCCTCCCTACAGGGAGTTGTAAATGTTTGTGATTAATGTCTCCTGGGCTGCTTCCTACCTAGATCACTCCATTTGGCCCTTCCCCTGCCCATCTATTTCTCACCTTTCCGCTATCCTATCTGGGCCATCCCCTGGGTCTAGTCAGTATGCGGGAAGGAGAGATAGGGGAAAGAGAACAAAGAAAGTCTAAAATATATAAAAGAGGCAGAAGCTCTCACTTCTTGGGATATCAGGATAGGATCTCTTGCCCACTTCTCCCTCCCAGAAATCTGCTTTACTACTTTTTAGATAAACACAGCTTTATATGCTTGCCTGAGCATGCTTCTCTAATGTTCGAACTTCAACATGTGAGGAAGAGAACTCATCACTGATAATCAGCAGTATAAGGAATATGGAAATGCTAATAACCCTGATTTGATTATTTCATAGATGTATCAAATTGTCATACTGGGCTTATTATCTATGTACAAATTATGTGTACCACTTACAAATTTTTAAAAAGGAATCATGTCTTTCACCTCAGGGAATTTATAGTCTCAGTAGAAAGATTGTCATTGAACACATATCTACAATTGATTAATATTTAAAAGTAGAAAAGATTGTACAATAGGGAGAACTCTCTAGCGGGACTCTGGAAGACCCCTGAGGAATTGACATGCTGGGATTCACTGAATGAAGCAGAGAGGCAAAATGTCCCACTAAAAAGAAGAAAAGCGTCTGAATAGGAAAGATTGACTTCTAAGAACTATGGAAAGTTATTGAAAAATGTTAAGCTGCGAAGTATAGTAAACTACATCTTTGAATATTTTATTCTGGTTGCAATTTAGAAAATAAATTAATCAGAGTGCTTCCTTAGTGCATTGCTGTAGCCAACATGAACTATTTAACACAATTCTCCTACTCTTATGCTCTAGAATCATTATAATTGATGCAGCATTTGTGTGTGTGTGTGTGTCTGCGCACGTATAAGAGAGAGAGAGAGAGAGAGAGAGAGAGAGAGAGAGAGAGAGAGCGCACATGTGTGTTTACTACAATTTGGTGTTGATTTACTTATTTATTTAGGCACCAGGAATTGAATGCAAGAGTGCTTAAACACCACTGAGCCACATTCTCAGTCCTTTTTAATTTTTTTTACTTTTTACTTTTTATTTATTTATTTATTTATCTATCTATCTATCTATTTTTTGAGACAGGGTCTTGCTAATTGCTTAAGGCCATGCTAAATTGCTAAGGCTGGCATAAATTTGTGATCCTCCTTCCTCAGCTGAGTTGCTGTGATTGCAGATGTGCACCACTGTGCTGGTAAGGTCTTTTACAATAAATATTTAGTCTCACCTATGTTCATTTCTCACTACTGATGTTTCTCACAGCCCTAGTGCTCATTCCAATTGATAACTTTTTTCAGAGACACACTGAATTATGCAAATGGAAACCAGAAAATCAAACTTCTTTAATCAACTTTATAAATACTATATAAGCTGATAAATCTAAGTGTGTGAGCTCTGTGAGACCCAGTCTCTATTCTGATCAAAGATTCCATTATGATCTCTACATCAAGCTTGTATAATGTTTGAATTTGTTAAATATTCTAGTATATGATGAGTATTCTGGGATATAAAATTATATGTTTTCTCTCACCTAACCATAAAGTATAAATATATACTGGTGAATGTATAGATAACACATGAAATACTCATATTAAAATTTTAATTTTGCTCCTATGAAAATAATGTTAGCTCGTAGAGCTGGCTAGAAATGCTAAACACTAATAGCTTATTACCAAGTGCCAAGTTTAGCCTCAATGGTGATATTATAGGCATAATACTAAGAAAAGTATTTCCTGCAAACAGGCAACAGTTTCAGCTAGAAAGCATGAAATTTGAAGTGGGTTTGAAATTAAACTGAAGGGTATCTGATTTAAATGACTATAAAATTATGAGATTTTTTTCTCTTGCCATATTAAATTTACCCAATGTTAATACATATAGATCTACCTTCCCACTCCAAAAACTATTTGTATGGATGAATTTTCATTTGCTGTTAATATATACAATTAAATATGAAATTCAAGTTAAGCCAGTTTTCCATAGCATGTTATTCTTCCTTCTTATATTAAGGAAATGGGAATTGTTTGGCTATGCTTTAGTTCTTTTTTCCTTAAAACACTTTTGTCTTTCCATAAATACAGTCCTCAGAGTTTTTGATTATTTAAATGCACTAGAGTCTTTGTTTTATTTAATTTCATTCCTGGAAATCTTTTTCTATATCTGTTGGCCCAAGAAAATCAACTTCTGGTTTGAAACTCTATTCAAGTGATACTACATTTTAAAAGGAATTCCTGACCAAAAACTCAAATGAAAATTGTTCCTGCCTCTTCTTCTATCATAGTATATTCTACACACACTCATTAAATAGCATCTTTGGAACTTTATTTCACTTGTTTTCAAATCCATTCCCCCCACACACACCTCTGATCTCAATAACTAAATTTCTTCTTGAAAACAATATCTAAATCTTGCTTGTTTTTGCAGACCTGATGCTTGTAGGGTATGTTCAAGTCATTATATAATATTTAGAACTTGAGTCACATATCAGAATTAAAGCATGCTGATCCCAAAGTAGATTGCACAAATCTGTGCAAGTAAACTTTATAAATATATAGTTGGTGGGTCTAAGAACAACACATACATGTTACGTAGTACAAAATGAACATTGTTATATATTTTATATCTGTTACCCAAAAATTACAATATAAGCCATTACATATCAAAGCAAATTTCTAATTTAGGGAATATCATTGTTACCTTTCCCCACATAATTGCTGAGAGGTATGTATGAGTATACATGTAAGTACTTGAGTGTATGTATGTGCATAATTTTGCTAAAACATTCTCTCATAATGTTAGCAATGTGAATGACTGTTGTAAGAAAAATAATTTTTCAAAATGGTCTTAGTAATCTATATCATCACCAATAAAATATAAGGCTTTCTTTTGCTGTACATCTTTAACAATTCTCTCCAAAGAAGATTTCAAACCTTTGTAAAACTGGCTGGAAAACTACCAACTTCTTCAGTTAGTGCAAAGGTCTAGACTGGTGGTGAAAGATGAAATAAAAAGACCATTTTGGTCTTAAGCACAAGCTACCACATCTTGTAATAACATAACAGCATAGTATGACATAACATTTTATATATTTATCCCTATCTGATTTTGTATGTACCTACTCTTTGAAAACTTGTATTTTAGGCATATGTGCAGTATTATCACCTTCAGACTCTAACGCGTGGAGCTTTGGCAAGGAAACTGAGAAATTGGCAGAAAGAATGGTATTTGGGGACCAAAATTACCCATGGAAAGAACTAACCACATGATGCAGCTGTCACAGCAGGTGTGTGCAGGTAGGGAAATGTTTGTAACAGGTGCAAATTTGAGCAAGGCAAGCTATGTGTCTTAAATGAACAGATTGTACAGACCTGTATGTTCAACAAACTTCAGCACTTGGTCACAGCTGGTACTGCAGCTTTGAGGGATACATAAGGTAGTATTTTGATGATCATAGAAAGAAAGTCTTTAATGCAAAACTAGACTCACCTTAAAATTGACAGAATTTTAATACATGTGAATTTTACTGTTTTGGTGGATTGAGCAATTTATACTTATTTTATTTTCTTTCTCATCCAGGAATGTAGTCTTTGGTTAAAACCAGAAAGGTGGCTCTCATTGGCACAAACTACAAAATTATTTTAGGTCACCTTTTGGTCTTTAAACTTTTAGTTCTGAATAGGTGAAGCAATACTGAACTTCTTTAAATTTTATGTGGTCAGCTTTCCCTCTCAATTTCCTTCATTATAACATTTCTTAGTATCTTCTTATCTCACTACAAGCTTTCCAAGGCACTTATTAGTGCTTAACCCAAAAGATGTGCAGTGCTTTGTTACAGAAGCAAAAGGAAATTTTAGGAAGATAGTATGAAAAATCAATTCAGAATTTGGTGATAAAGAAATAAAAGTGGCAGTATTCACCACTACCCTCAGTGATCCATTACCAAAATATGTGCCTACTGGATCCATGACCTTATGCTCTGATTGCTTAAAAGTCTAAAGGAAGGAATGTTTCCACCAGGATATACAGCAATGATCCCACTGAACAGGACATTAAGACTATCAGCCAGCAACTTTGGATTCTTCGTGCGCTTGAATAAAGGCAAAGAAGGGAATTACTGTGTTCCCTTTTGCAATCTGGATCAATAACCTCAGTCAACACAGTAAAAAAGAGTACACCTGGAATATAATGCTCCCTGAAGGTATCCCCTTAGTATTACATATCCTGTGATCACCCTCAGTAGAAAATTAAAACAAACTAATCTAGAAACATTTATTAATGGTCCAGGTGCTTTAGGAACAAAAGCTAAAATCACCCAATCAACCAAATAATCATGATCAGCTAAAGTGCTTGCTACTGGAAAGAGGAATTTGGAATAGGTAGTGGAAGAAGATAGTTAAAAATGCCAGCAGTAGCCATGTGAATAATTATAGAAAAAAAGAATTAAATTTTTCATGAGATTTTCTACATCATCTTGTTATACATACGTATATAATATTTTTGTTTTTAATTTTTTATTCCTTTTTCATATAGCATTGGTTATATGACATTTGTATCAATATTTCAATATTGGTTACTTTACATCGTAGTGAGTTATACTGTACCAAAGAGAAGAACAACCTTAACCAGAGGCTGGTAATTTTCTTCTGGGGAAAGGGTTAGTGTCCTTGTGTTTGTACATAGGACTATTATTTCATATTAGGCAGAGGTGTAAACTTTTTCTTGCCTTTATTTCAGGGTATTTCTATCAAGCTGACAAGAGGTAGGCTTGTGATGATTAATTGTGTCAAATTGACTAAGCCACAGATATGTAGTCAAATATTATTCAGGTTGTTTCTGGGAAGGCATTTGTGGATGAGATGAACATTTAAATTGGTGGCTTAGATAAAAGAAGGTTATGCTACATAATAATAAAGGGGGCCTTATCCAATGAGTTATATACCCATGAGAACAAAACTTGACTTCCCCGAGTAAAAGGGAATTCTACTAGCACACAGCCTTCACACCTGAACTTTAGCATTAGTTTTCCCTGGGTCTCCAACTGAAACAGACCTCATACTTAATGTATAGCATTAACTCTGCCCTGGTACCCAGCCAGCTGGCCCATCCTATGGATTTTGGATATTCTATAATTCATAATACCACCAAGTAAAATAATTCTCTTTTTATACATGTACACATAATATTTGCTATTCTTCTCTGGAGAACCTTGAAAGATGCACTTAGTGTATACACAGTATAATTAGCTTCTGCTGAATGAATCCTAAACTCTAGCACATAAGTAAATAAGACCTCCCTCTGGTTGAGGCAAAAAGAAATGAATGGGAAAATTTTAGGAACAAGCTGGGCATGGTGGCACCACCTGTAATCTCAGCAGCTCGGGAGGCTGAGGCAGGAGGATCATAAGTTCAAAGCCAGCCTTAGCAATGGTGAGGTGCTAAGCAACTCAGTGAGACCCTGTCTCTAAAATACAAAGTAGGGCTAGGGATGTGACTTGGTTGTTGAGTTCCCCTAAGTTCATTACCTGGTACCAAAAGAAAAAAATGTTGTTTTTTTTTTAAACCCTGAAGATTTAATACATAAAAATTTGGTAATATTTCTGAATTGAACTCCTATTTGGGAATTTGCTATATTTACATTATTATTTTTTTTCTAAAATCTGTTCTAATTATTCATACATGACAGTAGAATGCATTTTGATACATCATAGATAAATGGAATATAACTTCTCATTCTTCTGGTTGTACATGTTTTAGAGTTACACCAGTCATATAATCATATATGGACATAGGGTAATAATGTCCAATTCATTATACTATCATTCTTACTCCAGACTTACTCCCCTCCCTTTACTCCCCTCTGTCTAATCCAAAGTAACTCTATTCTCCCCTAGCTGCACCTGCCTCCTTATTATGAATTAGCATCTGAATATAAGAGAAAACATTTGACCTTTGGTTCTTTGGGATTGGCTTATTTCACTTAGCATGATATTCTTCACCTCCATCCATTTACTGGAAAACGTCACCATTTCATTCTTCTTTAAGGCTGAGTAATATTCTGCTGTGTATATATACCACAATTTCTTTATCCATTCATCTGCTGAAGAACACCTAGGTTGGTTTCATAGTTTAGCTATTGTGAATTGAGCTGCTATAAACATTGATGTGGCCGCATCACTGTAGTATGCTGATTTTAAGTCCTTTGGGTATAAACCAAGGAGAGGGATAGCTGGGTCAAATGGTGATTCCAGTCTAAGTTTCCTGAGGAATCTCAATAACTTCTTTCCATAACGGTTACACCAATTTGCAGCCCCACCAGCAACATATGAGTGTATCTTTTTCCCCCACACCCTCACCAACATTTATTGTTGCTTGCATTCTTAAAAATTGCCATTCTGACTGAAGTGAAATGAAATCTCAGTATAGTTTTGATTTTCATTTATCTAATTGCTAGTGATGTTGAACATTTTTCCATATATTTATTGATCAATTATATTTCTTCTTCTGTGAAGTGTCTATTCAGTTCCTTAGCCCATTTATTATTTGGGTTATTTAGTTTCAGGGTATTAAGTTTTTTGAGTTCTTTATATACCCTGGAGATTGATGCTCTATCTGAGTTGCATGTGGAAAAGATTTTCTCTCATTCATAGGCTCTCTGTTCACACTCCTGATTGTTTCTTTTACTGAGAAGCTTTTTAATTTGATTCTATCCCATTTATTGATTCTTGATTTTACTTCTTCTGCTTTATTAGTCTTATTAAGGAAGTCATTTCCTAAGCCAACATGGTGAACATTTGGGCCTATTTTTTATATTATTAATTTTTTATTACTAAAAATTTTGTTATGGCATTAATATAACTTATATAACCTCATAAGAGCAAAAACAGAAATATTCTGATTTAGAGATAATAAGCAAAATAGGGACTAAAATTTCAGCTCATAGTACTGCAGGGCCTGGAAGTTAATAGTTTTAAGCCTTATGTAATAGTTTAGGTCTTGTGGAGGTAAAGCAAAATTGTGCATCCATGGCCAAAAGGAGTACTTTGTTCGGGATTGGTGGGTGGCTTCTGAAGGTAAAAGTGGAACATTAGTTTCTCAATAAGTATTAAGATGGCTATCAGGTCTTCACATAAATCTTTGTATAGGTTGAATTCTATTGTAACCTCTAGCTTTATTAAATATTCTTATGCTTTTCCTGCATCTACTTAGTTTTCTTTTAACTTATTAATGTTATGACTCATGAAAATAGTTTTAATCTTATAGAACTGTCGGACCTCCCTCCGACAGAGGTTGAGGAGAATCACTAGACCAGCTAGTGAGTGTCTCCGGGCTGAGTGAGAGGGTAAGTGTCGCGACCCGGCCCGCCACCCAGCCTGGCAAAAATCACCGAGTCGGGAGTTGAGTCAGCCGAGATGTTGCAGCAACTCAGTTTATTGTAGAGGGAGAGGACTTATATAGGGAGAGGATAAGGGGGGGGGGGCAAAGGCAGGGGCCAATCAGAGATCGGAGAGTCCCCCAGATTGGGGTAGCCTAGTCACCCCAGTTACAGAAACAGAGCCCCGTTACCCTAGTTACAGAAACAATACCCCATTAGGTATGTGTGCCCCGTTGCTGGGGAGTTATTCTTTGTGTTTGTGGAAGCCATATCTTGGGGCCGTTCAGGCACGTCTACGGAAGCCATTTCTCAAGCTCTAACTGTCACGTACATGGAGAATCACAAAACCAGAATCACAAGACAGGGGATTTCCCAACAGTGGTTTTTCTTCCTCTTTCCCCAGGGATTGCACTTCCGTGGTCAGCAGAGGTCCCAACATAGAACCTTTGATATTTGAGAAAATCCCAAATTATTCATGTTTGTAAGTGTATACCTATATAGAGATTTATTATATACTGTAAGGAAATCAAAAGGAAACAGAAGCAAGGTGCATAGTGGCAGAATAGAAGGATGGTAGAATGGCAGAAAGGCAGAAAAGCCCTTGTCCAAGCTTCTAGCCTTATTTATATCAAAAAGTTACATTAGGTCACTGGCATTAGTAGTACATTATTGTTCAATGTGTCATTAGGCAAGTTACAGGGTTAGCAACATCCTGCAGCTTATTTCTCAGTTACATACTATAGTTGCAATGTGCAATGTTAGGAGCTTTGTTTCTCTCTCAAGAAAATCCATTGTTTAAAGTTACTGTTATGTGGACATGTTCAGGCTCAAAGGAGGTTGGTGAAACACTGTGGTTGTCTAACAAAAGAGTTCCTTTATTCCCAGGAGCTAAGTACCTCAGATCAAGGTTGAGAAGACATAGCACATGTATTATCTTAGTAGGTCCTGGGAGAAACTGTAAAATGTTCCAAGTATGGAAAACAGGGTGCCTGTTACCCCTGGGAGTTTGCTCACCAGAGGAAGGCTGTCCTGCACATTTCCACAGCCAGAATCCTTACAATATACATAAACATCACTGAACTGATGTGCTTATATTTTATTTAGAAATTGCCATTACTATATTTGATTAAAATCAAAAACAATGCAAATTAAAGTTACACACAATAATTATCCATTTAAATTTGCTCTTTATACTTATTGAAGGAATCTGTTATATACATTCAGATATATATTTTATCACATACAACTTCTACATACCTAAAAGGAAAACCACAAGTAAAATAAACTGGATGAGGACTATTACCTAACATCTCAAATAGCTTAACAGTTCAGTATTTGTGTATTTTGTGAATATATTTAACAGAAATGAGTGCTTATGTTTGTCAAATAAATACTTTTTTTAGTTTATAACTTTTGTCACAACCAAAAGTTAGAAAACCAGAAACTATATCAAGTAGCCATTAACAAAATAATGAGTAAATAAAATATGCTATATTAACTAAATGTCACAGAATAATGAAAAAGAACCAATCACTGATATAAATGTAAACATTAGAATTTCTAGTAAAAAAGAGATATAAAAATGTGCATAGGAATTAATTTCATTTATATAAAAGAAAACCGGGAAATATAATTTATGAAGGTAAAATCAGAATATTTGTTATGCTAAGGAGTAATATAGATTGGAAAATCAGAATTAGATTTCTGTAGTAGTGTCATATTTGCTATCTTTTTTTTTTAATAAATCACAATAACATAGGCATATATAAAATTTCATTTACCTGTTTATGCATTTAATATTGGTATACCTTAGTGATATATATTTTATAACTCAATCATAAAAATTATACAGATGTAGCCAAGTGAGTGGTGTATGCCTGTAATCCCAGCTCCCATCAGCTTGGGAGGCTAAGGCAGGAAGATCAGCTAGTTCAAAGCTGGTATTAGCAAAAGCAATGTGTTAAGCAACTCAGTGAAACCCTGTCTCCCAAAAAAATACAAAATAGGTCTTGGGATGTGGCTCAGTGGTCAAGTGCTCCTGAATTCAATCCCCAGTACCAAAACAAACAAACAACAACAACAACAAAAAAACACCGAAATGTGTGTATCCTCATAGACATTTATTTGGTATTTTCAATAACATGGTTTACATGTGTATTAATCTAAATTTTTACTCTAATGAAATACCTGAGACAATCTAATTTTTAAAAGAAAAGAGGTTCATTTAGCTTACAGTTTTGGATACTCAAAGTTCAAGGCCATATGGCTACATTGTTAAGCCTGTGAACTAAAGATGCCATAAAGGTGTATGCCATCACAATGACTAAAATCCATTTGGGAGAAAGTGATCATATCTCAAAACAAGATGCCAGAGAAGCTGTGCTGTCATAATCACTTCCATTGGCATGCCTCCAATGACGCAAAGACCTCCCACTAAGGTCCAACTCTTCAAAGTTCTAACATATTCCACTACACACTGAGGACCACCAGGCTTTCAACACATGAAGCACAGGAAGACAAATTCAAACTTATAACAAAACCATAGCACTATTTATAAGCCAAAAAGATTAAATCACTATTGGTTGTAAGTTAGATAAAAAATATTTATTATCAGCAAGTTTATCATAGAAACATTTTAAAAGTTAATTTTGAACTACAAGGGGAAATTTTTTAACAGTAGTTGCAATGAGTATTTTATAAATTATTCAAAACTAGTTCTGTAAAGAATAAGCATTCTGTTTAACCGACAAAGGAGAAACATAAATCTAATGTCAATGAAAATGTTGAGCTATTATACATATCACCAAAACTAAACTGTTAAAACAGTCACATAAACATAAAACCTAATGCTAAGTGAAGTTAGCCAATCCCAAAAAAACAAATGCCAAATTTTTTCTCTGATATCAGGTGACTGACCCATAATGGGGTAGGGAGGGGGAGCATGGAAGGAATAGACAAACTCTAGATAGGCAGAGGGTTGGTAGGGGAAGGGAGGGGACATTGGGTTAGCAATCATGGTGGAAAGTGATAGACATCATTATCCAAAGTACATGTCTGAAGACATAAATTGTTGTGAACATAATTTTATATACAGAGATATGAAAAAATGTGCTCTCTATGTGTAATAAGAATTGTAATGCATTCCACTGTCATGTATTTAAAAAATAGAATCAATTAAATATCAAAAAATAAAATAAAATAAAGATACTTCTTGTAACTCATTAGCACAATATAATTTGCCCTTGTCTAATAATTTTTCCTGTGGGTTTTAAATAGCAAGTGCTTTCTAGAAATATATAGGAAATATTCCAAGAAACATAGTTATCTTTAAGATTGTAGCATATACTGGCATTTGCAGGGAAATGGATGGCATTAGAACAGATTATGCTAAGTGAAGTTAGCCAATCCCCCCGAAAAAACAAATGCCGAACGTCTTCTCTGATATAAGGGGGGTGACTCAAAATGGGGTACGGAGGGAGCATGGGAGGAAGATTACCTCTAGATAGAGAATAGGGATGGGAGGGAAAGAGAGGGAGAAAGGGAGTAGCATGGATGGTGGAAGGAGACCCTCATCATTATACAAAATACATGTATGAAGATGTAAATTTGGTGTCAACATACCTTATATACAAACAGAAACATGATAAATTGTGGTATAAAAGTGTGTTAAGAATTGTAATTAAAAAATAATAATAATAATGAGTGCTCATGTATAATGGTATAATTTGGCATGAACATACTTTATATACAGAGTTACAAAAAATTGTGCTGTGAATGGATAATTATGATTGTAATGCATTCCACTATTGTCATGTATGTAAGAGATAAAAAATTTAAAAAAAGACATTCTCTGTGTAAACCCCTACTCTTCCATTATAAAGAGGTTCTGAAAATTTTTTTAAAAAAGATTGTAGCATATACTATTCAACAAAAAATATTTATATCATGGAAACTTCATTACAAATAAAACACTCTCTTTATACTTTAAATACTCAATATATCTTTCAGTGAAAATCATATACCCCTTTTCCTGCATTCAGACTTATTGTAAATATTTTGCAAATATTTTAGTTATTTGAAGGATCTCCATGTAGGTTAGCAGAAGAAGGTATAACAGAAGAAGGGGCCTAAATACTGTATTGAGAAGAGAAACTTTATTTAGGTTTTACAGATAGAAAATAAGCAAGGGAAGGCAATAGAGACTAGTTACAAGGAGAAGCCCCCCCCCAAAAAAAAAATTAGAAGCAGATATTAAACTGCAAAACAAACAAACAAAAAAATATGATGCCTTAAAATGAATACATTTTATATATAACCTGGGGACCCCAGGGAGAATATTTCTGTGGTACATTGAAGCAAAATTTTGTTATTTTTCTGAAACCTAAAGAGTTATTTACCAAGAATTAATTGTAGTTACTCCTAACAACCCAACTTCTGCCTCATCCTCTGGAGATAATTGCAAATATTTTATGAACTGATATGGCTAGAAATATTATTTAAGTGCAAAGTATACAGTCACTATAAATATTTAGAAATATAATTAGGTTTTCTGAGTTTATGAGTCTTAGCACTTCTTTGATATTTATTAGTTGTGCATTCTCACCCATACCACTTAGCTGCATTGCATTCTCAATTACAGTACAAAAGGTTTGGGGAGTTATGATCTCTGGCATTCTGCAGTGATTATAACATAACATGTGCCAACATAATGATTCAATTTTTTATTGGCCTTGCCTGAATTTATAGGCCTTGATTTAACCACTATTTCATGACTGGACACATTCTTCCCCTAAAACAAATCTTCGTATTAATGACTGTGGAATAATTATAAACCAGCACCTCTTATTGTTGCATGTAGATCCTGGGTTTACAAGAGGTTAATAAGGAGGAGAGGGAGAGAGAGAGAGAGAGAGAGAGAGAGAGAGAGAGAGATTTAAAAAATTAGGCATGCAAAAATGACACAAACAACTTATAACCTGATCAGAGTAACAATTCAATAAATGTAGCCTTTATTAACATAGCTATTATCAACTGCAATTATTTTTGCATATAAAAAAGAATCATATCAAAAGGAGAAAATTAGATACCCTGTGGCTACATTGATTAAAAAATGTCCAACCATGCAACAGCAGAATTGAAGTTGCACCTATCTTCCCTGTTTTATATTTCATTATAATGAAGTAGAAAAAAATCTATTCCTTTAAAAATTGATTTGATTATACTTCCACTGATTTTTGCTCCAAATATAGAAGTAGACCAAAGTTGAAATTCTTTTTACTGTGCAAAACAAAAGATGCTTTAGGCATGCATAACATTTTGCAAATCAAAATCCTAATGCTACAATTTGATTTGAGTAAATTTGATTTGTAGTAAAATGCAACAAGAGGGAGATGAGATAAATATGGAATTTACATTCAAAAGAGAAGTGGAACTTAAATCTCAGCCTAGCCAGACAACAACAAAAAAATAATAATTTTTTTTTAAAAAAGCTTATTTAGATAAAAACATCTGATGTAAATGCATTTACCGAACTTACAAGCATATAAAATTTAGAATTTATAATTATTTACAGTATATAATACTTGATAATAATAAATATATTACTGGTTGTTATTATTAGAGTGCATTATACTTATAAAAAGAACTTTTCCTATAAAACAATGTCATGTTATGCCAATAGCAGTTTCATGTATTTTGTGTTTATCATGTCTCTTGGTTGCATTGTTTTTGCTTATGCTTGATTTATATTTTTCATTATGGCCCCCAACTTTGCACAGTTCACTGCTAATATTTCCATTAAACAGAATTATTTACCTGGAAATGAAAATAAAAGTGATAAGGACTACAAAAGCAGATCCGTGCTGGTTATTCCTCACTAGACAGGTATGTCCCATTGTTCCATAGCTATCTATAATTCAAAAGAACAAGAACTAAGTGATGTCAGGTGTTAAAGAATCTGCTTCATTGAAGCCAATAAGACTAATTAGATAAGGGTCTGCCTGAGAAATAAAGAAGCTTCTAATGCCTTAGGTTGAAGACCAGACATAGAAGTATATCCCTCTCAGCACCACAAGGATAAGAGCTTCAGAAAAAGTTTGCTTGGAAAAAAAAAGGCTACACCCAAGTACAATGTTGAATTTGCTTCAACATTTGCATAGTTTAAGTAAATATAGAATAATTATACATTACATAATATGAAGGTGAGTGAAGTCTGCAAATGCCGATATGTAGAAGCTGAAGAACTTCTGGAAATTCTGGTTGACTGTGGAGGAAAATGATTTCCAGAGAAAATCTAGCCAGAGCAGGCTGGAGAGTAAATCAAAGCAATCTGATAAAGTAAATTTAGCCTACATTTAGACTATAGCTTTGGTGTGTAGTAGGATATAGCATCTAGGCTTAAGTAAGTAGACTTTATGATATTTTTATCTGACAAGTGAAAACAGGGATCCACTGCCACTATCTCCATGGTTTCCCTCTTCTTACCTGGAATGCTGGTGTTGACTGAGTATGTAACAATCATCACAAGGAAAAACAGCTAAAGATAAGAGATCAGCTTCTTGATGTCAATTTTGCTGAAGCAGAATTTTAGTCTTGAGTGTCCACCTACAGGTTTATTTTTGCACAAGATAAATGATTCTGTATTTACTTGAGCTACTGGAATAATGTCCCTCTTACAAATCACAAACCACATCTGATATACAGTGAATATGAGAGTTTTAAGGACAGTATGATCATGAATACCACAGGAACAGGGGACTCTAAACCCATGTCTAACACAATTAGAAAAATAAAATAAGTTTAAATGTACAAAACTTCTCTTAGTAGTTTAGCAAAAAATATATTTAATAAAATATGAAACCTATTTTTACTATATTTGTATTATACATTGTCGTGACACATGACTAAACCAGTCAGGATCACTACAGGTAAGCTGGGCTGGCATGAAATAATCACCCAGAGACAGAGAAATATCTTTTTCTTTGGGTTCTGTGATGGTTCCTCTGACCTAGCTTCCACAAAGAAGGCAAGGCAAGCAAGAGAGAGCACAACTCGAACCCAGGTTTAATTGGGGGAGGCTGTTACATAGAATAATCTATCCCAAAAAGGGCAAAGGGGTAGGATTACAAAGGATCAGGTGAGTGTAACTCAATGCTAGTGTGTGACACCTACTCCTGGAGCCTTGCCTTGTTATCCGAGCTGGGGTAACGCCAAGTTACCACGACCTGGCACTGCCATGCCAGACTGAATACAATAATTGTTTAGAACCTGGTGCATCAGGAGGCATCTGCATCCAGGGCAGCTCCCAACATACTCCCTCTTTCTTAATACAAAAAAAAAACGGTAACTGGGGATTATATCTTTCAGTCACTGGATTCTAGCTCTGAAGTCTTCATGACCTACTATTGAGACACAAAAGGAATTAGAAGAAAATATCATTTCAATAACATAATTAGCTTTAGAAGATGGTTATTATTATTTCTCTGCCAAAGACTCATCAGAAGATTCTTAATTTTTCTCCATTTTTATTGGGAAGCATTGTGTTTGGCTATAATAACACAGACATTTTTATTTGGCATAGCATTTAAGCCTTTCCACAAACCATAGAGCAGAGGACCCATTCGCATTACTCATTACAGTGGCTTCTGGAGCATTTAATTTAGTTTCAATCCTTCCATCAGCACTTATCTGACTATGAAGGATCTTGGAAGTAATTTAAGTCAAATTAATAAGAAAATCCATATATTGGAAGTTTTAAAACATAGCCACAAGGGCTGTAATTGTAGGAACAATGAATAATATTTTAAGTAGTCACTTCAAGGATCATGAGATCAGGAGCTTGCCTAGGTCTGGTTAATTGGCATGCACCTGTTTCAAGGCCTGAATGTTAACTTCAACATGCTAGCTGGCAACAGGACAAAGGAACGTTAATGAAGGATCAATGTCCTTCTCCTCTACTCTAACTAGGGATAAAATTAGGCAAGTTGTACCATTTATAGATTGCAGGCTACTTAATCATCCTTTCTCTCAATTTTCATATTTAAGGGGTCTTTTAGGTCTGTCAGTAATGTAAATATTCTGAAAACAGAAGTCAAACATCAAAACATCTTTTTGGGTGCCATCTCGCCAAAGATTAAGGTTTCTAGGAATCATGGCAACCACATGCAATTGTTCTTGTCCATTCTAGGAGACCAGCCTAGAATATATCCACTATTTCTAGACACCTTATATTGTACTGGCAAGACATGAACAATCCATCCACTTAGAAAAGATGTCAATTTCTATTGTAGAATGATTAGGGGAATAATAAATTGGCAGATATTTTATGTACATAACTAGCCTGTATAGGAAAGTTCTATTTTAACAATTTTTCTATTTTGACAATTGTCCAGATATATAGTCTTAATTTCTAAGGACAAGCATAATTGGCTGGTTGAGGTTTCTCATATGCTGTCTTTTTCTCAAAAGATACTCCCAGACAGCCTGTTTACCATAAGATCCACATATAGGTATAACTGACCATTACAATTAATCTAGTTACATGGGTGAACTTTCCAGTCCTCACTACAAGGCACATTAAAGGTGGACCTGAGAAATGGGTCCATAGAAGTTTGTTCATAATTTTTTCTTACCTGACAAGCACATGAAGCTGCATGGCTATAAACTCTGCAGCTGGAAATTTACCTTTCTGTGCCAGGTTTTTCAGTTATTTTCATGATGACCAGTTTAAACTCTATCTTTTTGAAATTTGATTTAATTTACTGAATCATGTTCGGCAGCAGTAAGACTCTCAATATTAGAATTTAGAAAAATTTTAAAAATATTTTATAAGATCTTGTATATGCATATGGGGTCCTGTTTTCCCCCCTTTCTTTATTTAAAAGGATGATATAAGTCATAATATCATTAGTTTAAATTATAGACAATAGTAAATAATAAGAAAAGGTTTAAAAATAAGAAAAGGTTTAACATCTTTAGTTGGTCTTGAATTTTGACAGAAGTTATTTAAAGGGACCATAGTAAATAGAAACTTAGCCTTTACTAAATGTATGAGTTGGTTTTGACTCTAACAGAGTTACCAAAAATGAAGAATACAATAAGTTGTATATGAAAAATTGTATTTTAATTTAGTTCTAGATTAACTTAAATAATCATCTTAATTTGAAATGAAGTTAGTGACAGATTTTTTAACTTAGAAGTTGAGGCCTTTATTAGGGGCATGAGAAATTATATAGACATCTATCCATAATAGGAAGTACATGTGCTAAATAAGCCTAGAGAAGATGTTTTGTTTTTTACCATTACTAAAGAATGAAATAGAGAAATGAATAGCTTTTTATCTATGAATCCATAAAAAACTGTCATTATTTTTTATCAAACTTAGTGTTGACCTAATTAGGGGGAGTTAGTATCTCAAATATTAATGGGTAAAGACAAGTCAACAGTATTGCTTAAGATAGTGATCTAATTTAGAATTTTATATGACATTGAGCTAGTAATAACATTTTTAGGGATTTTATGTCAAAACAATCTGTGTGTATAAGGAAACAGTTGTATGAGCATCCTTAATGACTTTACTTAATGTAGTAAATTTAACTCTAATAATTATGTATTATTTATGGCTTTACCAATTTTAAAAATATCAATGTATGGAGGGCATTACCTCATATTATTAAAGTTGAGAAAATGTCTATCATGTTAAATTTCTTACTGAAATTAGCTATTGGCTGTTGAGCTGATTTATTTATGGTGGTTTATCTAATATTTTAGGGGTAACTATTTTTAGGGTTGTTTTCCTCAGTGACAAATTGTTGACTGGGGCTTGAAGTAAGGCCCTGTTTCAGTGTTTTGAGGTTTCCAAAATCTGTTTTTAACTTAAAAGAGGGGTAAAATTTTTAACGAGGAAGCTTATTTTTCTTGGGGTAAGATTAGCATTTTAATCTCTTTCTGCCTGTATGTTTGCCTTTCTTTTTCTTTGTTTGGGCTCCATTTAACTATGGTGTAACATTTAAACTTGGCTAGGACTATGTTAACCTTTGCAAATCCATTGGAATGCCCAGGGCTAACTGGATGATAAACTCATCTTTGAAAATGGGTGTCCCCCTATAAGTTTAAGATGCTGTATTGTCTTTTTAAGTCTCACTATGAAAATAGTAGGATTTTTCTAAAGGCCTACTAAAATTATTTTTAGGCATTTTGTTTACCTGTTTATCTGTTTTGGGGAGTTATCTGTGCTCCAGACCAACTGTCAGGCTTGTCCCTGTTTTGTGTTACTGGGACATGGTTGAGATAAATCTCCTTTAAAATGGTTTTTAAGATGGTCTTCTATTTTAAAGTCTAGCTAAGTAATAGCATAATATTTCTCTAGGTAAGTTTAGATATCTGGCATAAATTTTGAAATAATACATAAATTTGGATTTCTTGAAAATCTCCCTGAATTTGTTTTGGTCTATATTCAGTCTGAGAGGTTCCCTTTGATCGTTCATTCTAGTTGGGATTTTTTTAAGGCCTTCTTTGTAATATAGTTGAGGCTAGATATGAAAATGAGATACATTTTATTGATTATTGTAATTTCCCAGTATATAGACAAGTTGATTCATCCTAACAATTTAAAAAGAATCTTCAATCTCTTTTTTGAGAGGAGGTCTCAAAATATCTCTATATCTCAGAATATTATCCTTTAAATAGGTGTTTCTTAATTATCTTTTCTAAAATATAATTAAGGTTACTTCCCAGTATAGGGAGTAATATTTAAGTCTTAACATATTTTTAATGGATAATAGGTCTAGTCAGAAAACTTATATAATACCAATGAATTTCCAGCAAAGTTTGCAACTTTTATTGTTCAAAATTAATCTATGACTTTAATTTAAAGAACATCAATTCTAATAAAATGTTCTCCCAAATCCCATAAACATCCAACAAATAGAAGTGATATGAAAGAATTAGCAGTGTCTTTGAGTCAATCAAATTTAGTCTCCAAGGAGAAATGTCAAAATTGGAATTTAAGTCAGCATTTAAAAATATTTATTGCTTAATGGGGATGTGAATTTATACACCAAAATTGATCCTTGTCTTAAACATTAAGAATCATTAGGCAAATAAAGACCTTAGTTAAAGGAAATAAACAACATTTTAATAGGTCTTTATCATGTCACAATATGGACAAAATCTTGGTTCATATTAGTATAATAAAATCAGGGGGAAAAGTCTGAAATACCCCAGAATTAATCAGTTCAAATTATTATAGTCTGTCCAGTTATATATAAATCTGTTACTCAATTATTTAACTTTCTATATTATCTGTCTAGATAATGAAAAGATTTCCTTATTTAGGAAAATTCTTTTATCATTAAAATCTAGAATATAAAGACCTTGTTTTACCCAAGATAATTTCTTTCTTAGGGCCTCCAATGTGTGTTTCCTCTCTGAGGAAGTATCTTCTTCTCTTAGAATTCTTTCTTTTGGTTATATTTTGGAAAAATTTCTGTAAATCTTAGAATCTAAACAAATTATTGCACCTTGACAAGATGAAATATCTCAATGAAATTATAGTTAAAACCCTTAGACATTTCTGTAGACAGAATCATATTTGTTTATCATCATATAAAAGTTTGTACAATAATTTGAGATTTAGAGATTACTTGATGGTTGTATTATCTTTTGAAAGAAAACTTTTTTATATTAAATATATTTATCTCAAATATCTGTAACTATAAAAGGCAGGGCATTAGATAAATGCATGTATAAGAAATATAAATTATGTGTTTTATGTTGAAGGAAAACAATTAGAAGCAAGTAGATACATGTTAATTAAACAATTACATATATATGTTAATTATCTTATGAAAAGAGTATAAATTAGTTAAATACCTGAAAATATATGCATTAAAAATAAAAGTATAGCTTATAATTATGTTAACCTTATGAATCCACATGGTTCTTACAATATTTGAATCTATCCCAACTTACTTTTAACTAGAGTGTACCCTTAATTAGTTAAAATAAGATCCCAGTGCATATATTTATTTATTTTTTGTATTTGTATAATTAGAAATGAAAATAAGGATTTTTTTGGTCATCACAGAGAAAATTCTCTCAGGTTGCCAGCTTTTGTTCCTGTGATAAGCAAAATTCATCCTCATAACCTCCAAAAATAAAACATAAGCAAGCATATGTATATTACCTCTGCAATTTTTCTTAATAGTATAGTTATAAAGAACCTGTCAAGGGATAAAGTCAGATTATTTAGCTTTGAGAACACATTAGGATAAGGGCAACATAGAAGCCTGTGAAATTAAATTTGGCCTGAAAAAGGTATGTTTTGTTAGTATCTACAGGTGGGCATTCTCAAAAATGCAGGCTCTGTGTAGCTTTGGTAGTAGACCTGTGTGAAGCAGGAAGTACAGGTTAGTGGCTGGAAGGCGGGACTAAAAGCCCTGTCTGAGTGACAGTGGAAGGACCAACGGGAAGCCTGCAAAAATGCAGGAGGCAGGATCAGGAAGCTGGCTAGGCCTGCCCAGGCTATGGGTTACCATGGTGATGGAACAGCTGGAGTCTGTGGGCATGGGCACTTCGACCCAGTGCCTGGTTCCCATTGTATGGGGCAGAGGCGGAGCTTCCCCATCAGTTGCACTCCATTGGATTTGTCTGTATTCCCCTGGCCCAGGCAGGATCCCACAGGCAGGCAGTGGCTTGCCTTTTATACGCGACCTGTGCCAGTGTTAGCACTTTGGCAGTTAATGGACCATTTCCCTGTATCTTCACCTCACAGAGTGTGTTCTCTCAACTTTTATATTTTTTCCTTCATAGTGTGTGAGTGCTTTAAAAGTGAGTTTTAATGGCAGACACCAGCATGACTATCAGATCTTAAGACAGTCTGTGTTTGGCACCCAGGCCGGGTTGTTTAAAGGTCAAAAGTATTGCTGGTGGTAGGTCTAGTTACAGACCCCGTTGGAAACAGCAGCTAGAGTCTTGTGTCCGCAGCAGCTGAGTTACAGCTATTTTGACTCTGGTAGGACAAGAATGCAGAAAAGAGGCTCAATATAAATTGTTTGAGCACCTTTAAAAGACAGCAGAAAAACAAAATTTGCCTCCCTAGAAGTGGAATATTCCCTGTATCAAGTCTCACCATGAAAAAATTTTCCTTTTTCCTCTCAGTCTCTAAACATTGATTCCTAGCATATAAATCCCAAACAATCTTTACTTAATGTTTTAAAATGTAAAAATTTACAAAAAAAAATCAGAAAAAATCCACAAAAGCTCTTTTCCCATAGGAGAGGACTAAACATAGCAATGTATCCCCTTAATAACCTTAATAATTCTTTACATTTATTTATGGTCTCTAGAATTGCAAAAATAAATTTTTTTTATCTTTCTAAAGATGAAAAATTCCCAGATATTTTAAGTTTAATGTCACAAATTTTCATTCTGTCTAATTCACTTATTCTCTACAATTCAACCCATTATACTCTGAAATCCTAAGCACGCTTACCTTCTGAAGAGAAATTCCAAACCCACTAAATTTCTAAAATTCACACTGGAGTCTCCGTATGAGACACCATTTGTCATGATGAAGCCAGATTTGAAGTTAGGTAGTCAGTGTAGTTAGGTAAATCGGGTCTAATATAGAGTAAGATCTAAAATGGAGGCCATGTTGAGAATGAATTCCGTGAACACAGGACAACTCATGGAATGTTAATGAAGTCCAGGAAAAAGCCCAAGGCCAGAGCCCATCCCAAAGAAGTGTTAATGAACAGCCCCAGCAAACTTGAAGGTGCTGACTCAGAAGTCCTTCCTGCCCAGATTACTTCTTTGGCCCACCTGTGTCCCACCCCTCGGGCCTTCCCACCTACATTCCATCACTGAAAGAAACTATAAAATGGAGAGACAACCGCACTTCCACGGATTCCACCTCTTGGGTCCCCTTCTTCCTCCGGGAAAAGTCTTTTCTGCTGTCCTTTAATAAACTTCTAATTTCTACTCTGCCCTTGCCTCTGCGTGCTTCTCTGGTGTTATTCTTCAACATTGGGGAAGCAAGGACTCGTCACCAGTCAAAAGTTGTAACAATGACACATGACTAAACCAGTCAGGGTCATTCCAGGTGACCTGGGCTGGCATGAAATAGTCACATAGAGACAGAGAAATATCTTTTTCTTTGGGTTCTGTGATGGCTCTGTAAGGGTAAAAGAAATTGAAGTTAAAGCATAAAAGTTAAAGGGTAAAAGACCGGGTGTTGTAAAGTTTCTAAGCTGCAAGGTCTGAGTTAAAATGTAAAGGATTAGGTATTGTTAGGTTTCTATGCTACCTGCAAAACCTGAAATTTCTGTAGCTGTTGAGACAATGCTTGGAACTGCCCAGTAAATATTTCCCCTGACTATTGGTTGTTTAATAAGGGCTCTGTGTGGCCGCACGTAGGCATTGCAGGGCCTGGACCAATCAGTTTAAATGTAACCCCCTCCTTAGGAATGACCTATCACTCCAGCCTGACCTGTTCCCGCCAATGAATGAACCAATCATGTTTAGGAGTTGTTATTCAATTTTCCCCCGCCTAAAGATGATTTGTTCTGATGTATACAAAGCCCTCCGCCCTCCCCAAAAAGTGTACTTAAGCAGTGCTCAGCCCCTGCTCGGGGCTCTGGGCTGCTTTCCCTTCTTGAGTGGGCATGGAGCCCCAGCATGCTGGTTCAATAAATCCCCCTTCTGCCAATTGCATGAGTGGTCACTTGGTGGTCTCTTTCTCCGACGTTTCTCGGGACCCTTACATCTCCTCTGACCTAGCTCCCACAAAGAAGGCAAGGCAGGCAAGAAAGGAAAAGAGCATGCCTTGAATCTGGGTTTTATTGGGGGAGGATGTTCCATGAAATATTCTATAAAAAAAAAAAAAAAAGGGCAAAGGGATAGGATTACAAAGGATCAGGTGAGTGTAACTCAACTCCAGCGGGTGACACCTACTCCTGGAGCCACACCTTGTTATATGAGCTGGGGTAATGCCCAAGTTACTGCAACCTGGCACTGCCATGCCAGAATGAATGCAATAATTGTTCAGAGCCCAGTGCATCAGGCCTTAAATGCATCTGCATCCAGGGCAGCTCCCAACAGTGCATACTAAGAGAAATATGAAAATGTCAAGTCAATCTACAAGCATACTTGAGAAACTCTCAATTTTTTCTGAAAGAACGTATTTAATATTGTTTGTCATTATGAGTTTAATTTGCCCAATCTGCTAATTCACAAACATTTATGACAAGCCAAGCTTGTCACTACAGACTCTGTCCAGTCGATAATGTGTGTGCACTTCTCAGTGAGGAAATCATTTGCTTTGATAATTTTTCTTGAAGTATTGACACTTATTACTAAATTCACTCCTGCACAATATAAACAGACATTACATTTTTAACATTCTTGGAGTGTAGGGCATGATGTAACATGTGGGGCATGTTGCATCAGAAAGGAGGAAACCTAACTTCATGTAGGGCATGCAACATGTAGGGCATGTTGCAACAGAAAAGAGGAAACCTAACTTGCTGGCTGCTACCGGCATCCCGGTCCTGGGGCCACATGTGGCTAAGATAGCGCCTGGCGATTAGCCAGAAAGCATTGCCGTGGGTGTGACGAAAAATCGAACCACCTCTAGGATAGGCTCAGAACTCTCCCCACCCTGCTGACCTTTATCCTGATTGGCTCCTGTACATTATATTAGCTGTGTGTGTTTTCTCAATAAACTGAGATCCTGCTTTGACTGGTCTCCCTGACACGTCTGATTGTCCTCTGTCCTCCTGTGGGGGAGGGCTGGGTGTGCGTGGTCAGTTGGCCTTTTCCTTTCTTGGCTGGTCCTGGTCGGGGCATGCTCTCCCTATCTCTCCCGTAG
>NW_025999942.1:10517825-10549351 GCF_001458135.2 Marmota marmota marmota | reverse complement strand
GGGGGGGCGGCTAAAATCCCCGACATTGGAGGGCTGGAATTACTGATCTATGAGAGTTAAAAAGCTTTCATATTCTTGAATTAGGAAAGTAACAGATATTCCAAACTCACTAGGGAACATAAATCTCTGAATATGAAGGAACTTGACCTTGTTCATCATTCTAACATATATAGAGAGAAACTATACCAATACTTCTCAAACTCCTCCAAAAACTAGAAGAAAAGGGAAGGAATACTTTGAAATTCATTTTAGGCAGCCAGCATTACCTGTAAACCAAACCAGACAAGGATACTATAAGAAAAGAACATTATAGTCCAATATACCTATAAACATATATGCAGAGATACTCAAGATAAGCTAGTGAACTGAATTCAACAACATGTTTAAAAAATCATTTACTATAATTTTTTAAACCACAGTCTCTTTCTAGATAGGAGACAGAAAAACTGCAGTGTACCAAATATGAAGAAAGAAAAATCTTAAGAAAAAATAGAAAGAAGTATTTTCCCCAAATGAATCAAGAACTCGAGTGAAGTAAGGATTTTTTTTTTTTTAGAAACAGAGGCCAAACAAAATGGTAGAATAGCTTCAATACAATGATATTGCCAATAAAAATCCTATTATTTGCCAAATTATTTTTCAAGAATAATGAAATTTTTTTTAAAGATGCAAAAAACTTTCTCCAACACAATCATTTTTTAAAAAGCACTTTCAAAAGAAATTCAATGCAAAAATGAATGACAAGAATGTAAAGAGCAATTCTGTCATTATTTTTTATCTGCATATAGGTTTTGAATCTAGGCCATTAAGTAACTGAGAAATATGAATTATTTACAAATCCTAACTAGTAAGGAAAATGGAGTTTATAAGTAATTCCAGAAAAATATCTTAAAAGACAAAGAAATATTGATTTCTATCATCTGCTTTTATGTCAGTCACACAAAGAATATTAGCATTTTGTTACTTATTTAACTTTAGGAAAGAAATCATTGATTTTCTTTGTCTTTACAGGAAAGATGGCAAAAATAATTTAAACAATTTTTTATTTTCTTTCAAGGAATGATTTTTAAAAAGAAAGAATTTATGAAACCACAGTCTTTTTTTCCATTACATTGGAAAATACTTTTCATGAATGTAACATTAAAGATTCTTACCAGGACTCATAAGTAAGTCAAGGGAGAAACGGTGAAATTTCCAGAGAGGTAAACTGAGTCTATTGGGTGAATTATTTTCTTATATTTTTTAAAATTATTTAAGGCATTGGATTTTATGTTCTCTTTTGTTCGTGATTTATGTTAAAATAGTTAATTGAGCTAAAATAATATGGGAGTATAACAGTAAGTTTTTCAAACATATAATATTAATGTTAAATCTGCATTATGTGGATGTAAGCCCTGAAATCTTGAACTAACACTGCATGTAAAATCCAACCACACTAGATGGCAACATTTCCTAATCAGGAACCTCACTTTGCTTATATGAGGCAACTCTTTTTTATATTGTCAGGTAAATCTCTCTCCTTCTCTCTTTCCCTTCCTCATGCTCCCAATATACATTTTCACTGTTGGTTTGCTAAAATTCTATCATCCAGTATGGTGGTGACCAGGATCTATCTTCTTTGATGTCTTGCTATAAACATTGTTCCTTCATGTTGAATTCTTTTTGTCCTCAGTGTAATAAATTTTTTAAACTATGGGAATAAATATGCTAGCATATTAGAATGTAGGCCGTAGCTATGGGGCTCATGGTTGGGCATGCACAATATGAAGGTACAAGACAAATTGAAGTTTAATTTCCTAGCATTTTTTAAAAAATATTTTAGATAATTGAATTTATTTCATTTTCTACATTGAATTAAAAGTTTTCATTGCATAATTTATATTTCAATTGCTGTTTTAACCATGACATCACAACATTTTACATTTTGTATTTTTTCAGTTTATTAAGCAGATCAGTTAAATTTGACAGCTGATGCAACTATTATTTTTTTTCTAATTTAGTGTTGAGCTCATGCTCTCTTCAGATAGTAGCTATAAATTCTAGTCCTGCCCTGATAGGATGCATGGGTGGTGGGGTTTTACAGTGAGCTGTGTAGGTATTCTGACCATGGAAATATCGACAGGGAAGCATTCCCCTGATGAGCAAACTCCCAGGGGGTAACTGCTACCCTGATTCTCAGGATTGGAATGCCCAGCAGATTCCTCCTGAGGCTATTAAGATAACTATGCAGATGCACTACCTCCTTGGGTTACTGTGTTTGTATTCACCTGGACTGTACTTCAGTTCGCTAACACTCAGAGTTAAAGAAATACCGGGTAGAGTGTAGTCAGGTGTGATGGGCAATATGTAACCTTTTTTTAAAAAAAAAACCACTTTTTTATATATTTGTTTTTCAGTTTTCGGTGAACACAACATCTTTATTTTCTTTTATGTGGTGCTGAGGATCGAACCCAGCGCGCCCTGCGCATGCCAGGCGAGCGCACTACCGCTTGAGCCACATCTCCAGCCCAATAGGTAACGTTTTTTGAGTTAATAAACTCATCAGGAGAGAGGAGCGGACACTACACTTCACTTCTGCACTTCTTCACCACTTTACTTCACTCCTCTCTACTCTGTCCTGTCTGCTTGCACCATTTGTGTCTGTGTCTGTTCTTTGTGTGCCTCCTCGCAGGTATTCCTCCACAGGTGTTCCTTTACAGAGCTGTTTGTGAGAAACTTCTTTAACCTCCCAGATGGCCTAATGCTAGGCATCTGACACCTGACCAGGATCTGCCTCTCACATTAAGCTTTTTAAATAGGGAGATCCCCATGGGCTCTTTCTGACTTATATCCAATTTATAATGAAGACAAAGCACAACAAAACACATGAAGGAACAAGCATTTTATTACTTACAGATCCATGATAGAAGAGAGGTGCCCAAAGTCTGGAGAAAATGGGGCTCAACTAGCAAGTTGAGGGTGTAAGTGTGTGTGTGTCTGTGTGTCTGTGTGTGTGTGTGGTAGAGGAGAAAGACAAGCTCTGGTGTTAACCATTGGGTTTTATCAGGTCAACACCTGCAGGATGTGTTGCATTTTGGATCAGTGAGATGAAAAACAGGCTATATTTTTATTGCAAACACACACACAGGAAGAGTAAGTTTTAACTAGGCCAAAGGTTATGAGGCAAAGTGGTTTTAACTTGTCAGGCCTAAAATGAATGTCAAGGCAGTAACTACATCCAGCAAAATTATGACACAAGAAAGACAGATTTATGAGATATTTATCAGCCTAATGGTGTGGATCAACAAAGTTATTTCTTATCTCATTTGAAATATTTATGCATACAGAAGATGTTGTTCCTAATTCTTATTGCATATGTATAGCTGAAGACAGCCATGGAGTTGGATCAAAATATTTTAATAGAATAAATACAGATAGGGACATGGATAATCAGAGATAATTTGGGTATGGTAAACAGAATCCATGTGTTAAAAGTAGGTCTAAATCCCAGATGTGGTGGCGCATGCCTGTAATCCCAATGGCTCAGGAGGCTGAGGCAGGAGGATCACAAGGGCAAAGCCATCCTCAGCAAAAGTGAGGGCTAAGCAACTCAGTGAGACCCTGTCTCTAAATAAAATACAAAATAGAGCAGGGGGTGTGGCTCAGTAGCCAAGTGCCCCTGAGTTAAATCTCTGGTACCTGCTCCCCAAAATAGGTCAAATTAAGGAACTGGGGGTAAAAATGTATATATATGTCTGTGTATTTTTTTTACTTTTTATTTGTTCTAATTAGTTATACATGACAGTAGAATGCACTTTAATACATCATACATAAATGGAGTATAACTTCTCATTCTTCTGGTTGTACATGCATAGGATCATACCAGTTATGTAGTCATATATCCATATAGGGTAATAATTTCCAATTTATTTTACTATCCTTCCTACCCACTCTCTACCCTCCTTTCACTCCCCTCTGTCTAATCCAAAGTACCTCTATTCTTCCCTAGCCCCCCTTATTATGAATCAGCCACCACATATCAGAGAAAACATTTGTAATTTGGTTTTGGGGGATTGGCTTATTTTGCTTAGCATTATATTTTCCACCTCCATCCATTTATTAGCAAATGCCATCATTTCATTCTTCTTTAAGGCTGAGTAACATTCCATTATGTATATATACCACATTTTCTTTATCAATTCATCTGCTGAAGGGTACCTAGGTTGGTTCCATAATTTAGCTATTGTGAGTTGAGTTACTGTAAACACTAATGTGTCTGTGTCACTGTAGTATGCTGATTTTAGTTCTTTTGGGAATAAACTGAGGAGTGGAATAGTTGGATCAAATGGTGGTTCCATTCCAAGTTTCCTGAGGAATCTCCATACTGCTACCAATAATAGTTGCACCAATTTGCAGCCCTACCAGCAACATATGAGTGTACCTTTTCCCTAAATCCTTGTCAACATTTATTGTTGCCTGTATTATTGATAATTACTATTCTGATTGGAGTTGAATAAAATCTTAGAGTAGTTTTTATTTGCATTTCTCTAATTCTAGTAATATTAAACATTTTTTCATATATTTGTTCATTGATTATATTTCTTCTGTGAAGTGTCTGTTCAGTTCTTTAGCCCGCTTATTGATTGGGTTAGTTGTCTTTTTGGTGTTAAGTTTTTTGAGTTCTTTATTTATCCAGGAAATTAGTGCTCTATCTTATGTACATGTAGTAAAAAATGTTCTCCCACTCTGCAGACTGTCTCTTCACATTGTTGATTATTTCCTTTGCTGAGAAGAAGCTTTTCAGGTTGAATACATCCCATGCATTGATTCTTGATTTTACTTCTTGTGTATAAGAGTCTTGTTAAGGAAGTCAGATCTTAAGCTGACATGGTGAAGATTTAGGCCTACATTTTCTTCTAGTAGGTGCAAGGTCTCTGTTCTAGTGCCTAAGTCTTTGATGCACTTTGAGTTGAGTTTTTTATAGGGTGAGAGATAGGAGTTTAATTTCATTTTGTTACATATGGATTTCCAATTTTCCCAGCATCATTTGTTAAATAGGCTATCTTTTTTCCAGTGAAGTTTTTGGCTCCTTTGTCTAGAAAGAAATAACTGTATTTATGTGGATTTATCTCTGTATCTTCTATTCTGTACCACTGGTCTACATGTCTGTTTTGGTGTCAATACCATGCTGTTTTTGTTACTGTGGCTCTGTAGTGTAGTTTAAGGTCTGGTATTGTGATGCCATCTCCTTCACTCTTCTTGCTAAGAATTGCTTTGGCTATTCTAGGTCTCTTATTTTTCCAAATGAATTTCATGATTGCTTTTTCTGATTCTATGAGGAATGTCATTTGAATTTTAAATTTTATTAAATCTGTATAATGCTTTTGGTAGTATAGTCATTTCAACAATATTAATTCTGCCTATCCAGGAGCAAGGGAGGTATTTCCATCTTCTAAGATCTTCTTCAATTCCTTTCTTTAGTGTTCTATAGTTCTCATTGCAGAGGCCTTTCACCTCTTTTGTTAGATATATTCCCAAGTATTTGGGTTTTTTTTTTAGGCTATTGTGAATGGGGTATTTTCCTAATTTATCTTTCAATGGATTCATCACTTATATATAGGAACATGTTTAATTTATGGGTATTGATTTTATATCCTGCTACTTTACTGAATTCATTTATTAGTTCTAGAAGATTTCTGGTGTAATTTTTTGGATCTTCTAAAAACAGAATCATTGTTGGCAAATAGTGATAATTCGAGTTCTTCTTTTTCTATTTGTATCCCTTTAATTTCTTTCTTCTAATTGCTCTGGCAAGAGTGTCAAGGAAGATGTCAAATAAAAGTGGTGAAAGAGGGCATCCTTTAGAGGTAATGCTTTCAATTTTTCTCCATTTAGAATGATGGTGGCCTTGGGTTTAGCATGTATAGTTTTTAAAATGTTGAGATATATTCCTACTATCGCTAGTTTTTTGAATGTTTTGAACATGAAGGGATGCTGTATTTTGTCAAATGCTTTTTCTATTGAGATGATCATATAATTTTTGTCTTTAAATATGTTTATTGATTTCTGTATGTTGAACCAACTTTGCATCCCTAGGATGAATCCCACTTGATCATGGTGCACTATCTTTTTAATATATTTTTATGCAACTTGCCAGAATTTTATTGAGAATTTTTGCATCTATGTTCATCAGGGATTTTGGTCTGAAGTTTTCTTCCCTTGATGTGTCTTTGTCTGATTTTAGTATCAGGGTGACATATTGGCCTCATAGAATGAGTTTGGAAGGGTTCCCTCCTTTTCTATTTCATGGACTAATTTGAGGAGTATTGGTTTCAGTTCTTCTTTGAAGGTCTTGTAAAACTCAGCTGAGAATCTGCCTGGTTCTGGGCTTTTCTTGATTGGTAAGATTTTGATGGCATCTTTTATTTCATCGCGGCATCTTCTATTTTATTGCTTGAAATTGTTCTGTTTAAATTGTGTATGTTCTCTTGATTCAGTTTGGGTAGGTCATATGTCTCTAGAAACTTGTCAATGTCTGTAAAATTTTCTATTTTATTGGAGTATAAATTTTCAAATAGTTTCAAATTATTTTCTGTATTTCAGCAGTATCCATCATGGTATTTCCTTTTTCATTACATATTTTAGTGATTTTTTTTCTCTCTTTTTCTTCTTTAGCATAGTTAGGAGTTTATAAGATTTATTTATTCATTCAAAAAACCAACTTTCTGTTTTGTCAAATTTTTAATTGTCTCAATTTCATTGATTTCAGCTCTGATATTATTTCCCATCTTCTACTGCTTTTGAAGTTGATTTTTTTCCTAAGGCTTTGATATATAATATTAGGTCATTTATTTGTTGACTTTATTCTTTTAATGAATGAGATCAATGCAATGAACCTTCCTCTTAGGACTGCCTTCATAGTGTCCCAGAGATTTTGGTATGTTGTATCAGTGTTCTCATTTACCTCTAAGTATTTTTTTATTTCATCCTTGATTTCTTCTGTTATCCACTCTTCATTCAATAGTGTGTTATTTAATCTCCAGATGTTAGAGTAGCTTCTACTTTTTATGTTATAATTGATTTCTAATTTCATTCCATCATGGCCTGATAGAATGCAGGGTATTAACTCAAATCTTTTGTATTTCCTAAGAGTGGCTTTGTGGCATAGATATGTGTGTGTGTGTGTGTGTGTGTGTGTATCACTAACTTACTGCTCAAGACTGACCAGGCACAAAGTATGCCAACTGTTTTATTATGTTTAATATTTACAGCAATCCTATTCCACTATTCTGTCCATGGAGAAGTTGAATATTTAGAAGGGCCTTTGTCAAGTTATCTGAAATTCACAATAGATTTCTTGTTGTAATGACTAAAAATGAAAGAATTTTAAATTAAGGCATACATCCCATGGATAAATTCAATACAACCATTACAATAAGTACAACATTAAAGTGAGTACATTTTGAGGGAAAAACGTAAGAAGCAGTTGGTTGTATTTTATGAGTGGTAAAGTATTACCTACAACTCATTCTGCTATAGATAATTCCAATACTCCTTAAGAGTTGCTTGCTTATCATATTGGACAAGGTGGAACTTATTTCTTATCCTTGGCTATCCTCAAGGATAGTGGTCTCTTAGATCACTTAGTGAATGAATAAGAAAAGCATATTTAAGTTAATTTTATTCAAAAATTGGCATATTCCACTATTATAAATTATCATATGTACTGGCTATTAATTAACCTAATGAGTCCTACATACACCCTTTCCTCATTTTGTCTTACTAGAAACTGAAAAGCATTTTTTTTTCCAACTGATACCATGGTAGATATCATCAGCAGGGAGTTTTAAAGAGAAGTTATGACAGAGAAGGTAGACATTGAAGAGACTTGCTTCTTCATCCCTGCTAATACCATCTTAATGGATTTTTCACCAGACAATTGCATTTTGCTCAATTTCTCCTTGTTTTCTCCCCTTCCAAATGCTATTATCCTCAAGGATAATAGACCAACTGAACTCTACATGTGTCTGAGCCTCAGGTTCAAAGGACCACCTTCTGACTTCCTGAAGTACTAGCACTAACAAGCACCAGCTCCTCTTCACAGAGTAGAGCTCCACTTTTGCAGGGCTCCTCTTTCAAGCTACTAGGTTGTAGTATTTGCAACATCTTCCTTTTGTTCTTCCAAATGGAATAGCGGTGGCTCCTGAGCTTTTTAATTCTGTGTTCTATGTCAATGCAGGATCTGTGTTTTACTCTAATCAATGCCTCTTTATTGATTCCTTAGATATAATGGCATTAATGGTAAAAAGCTAAAATAGTTTTTGGGTTTTTTTTTTCCCACTTACTCACCTAAAGAAAAAGAAACCCTATTCTCATTTGGAAGATTTATTTTGCTTTTTTCCCAACTCCAATTATCTCTGCCAAATTACTACAAGAGGCTCAGGATTATTTAAGCACCACCATACAATCCTAAAATTCAGCCATTGACCTGGAGTGTATAGTTAAGAATATGAGTTTACCTTCTTTTTAAAAGAGTTATCTGGTGTCACTAGAAACAGCTGCCTTTTCCTGTGCCTTTTGCACTCTTTTATCAGCAACATCTCAATTCTCCAAAATCTTTACTCAGGATTAGTCACAAGCTAATCTTAATTTTAAACCTTGCATACTATGAACTATCATGATCCCATAATATTGGCTAGGGTTTTTTATATCCTTTATTTTTGTGCAAATTAGTAGATCAACTCCTGATTCCTCAATTTTCCAGAGAACCCATGAGTTTTAGTGTCTTTGTCAGTTAGGGTTCTTATTCACTAGGCAAGGTAATCAAATAAGATTGATTTTTGAAGCAAATGAATTAAAATAATATTTTACAAAATATCCAAAGTAAACAAAAATATTCAGAATATAAGCACAAGAAAATAGAATATGAAGGCTGAATCAAAATTCTAATCACAGAACCAAACCAGCGTTGCTACAGCTGAAAGTTGGACACTGCAGGCTCCAATGGCAATACTTGTCACACCTAATATTTCCTCTACACTCAAGGTTACTACTACTGGAAACAGCTCTCTCTGATTCCTTCTGTCACCATCACGAAATTGTCAAATTTAGCTGCCTTTGTCTAGTTGTTCAAGCCAAAGCACTCAGCCTGCAAGTCAGCTCCCAGGAGGAACAGGTATTTTAGCCTTAAGAGTAGGAGGTGTGGTCATCTACCCATAGTTAGAAAATAGAAATTCATCCATTTCTAAGACGAAGGTTCACCTGAAAGTCTCATACATATGTAAAGTTTCTTTTCTTAATAGTAACTGCCAAAATGAAATCAATTCTCTTAAGAATTTTGGTGGACTGAGAGAACGCCCTCCTGTTGTTATAACAGTATATGGTGAAAGCATCCAGCCCTCTGTGCTAAGAACTTTTTGAACCCAAACTTAAGAATTTCTGTAATGATTCATTCCAGTATTGCTTCTCTGGGAACACTCAGTATCTTTCCTGTTCAAGTTAGTTTTGTGATAACCTTAATCCTAGGTATAAACCTAGCTACTAAAGCTCTAGTGTTGTATTTATTATGTTCATGGAATTTGGAGTCAGACTGAAGAGTTTGACCTCTACTTTCATCATTTACTAAATATTCATAATTTTGCTTTTTTAAAATTTCTGCTCCTTGACTTCTTTACTTGAAGTTAGAATATTCATTGTACCTCTGTTTTTTAGTTGAAGTTAGAATATTCATTGTACCTCTGTTATTCGACTATTATAAGAAATGCATTATTCTATTTATTTACAAAGTGTAATCAAGAGCAGCATGTTAGAAAAAGTCATTATTATCATTATTAACAGTGTTATGTCACCTTAAATTTAAGGAAATTCTCTAAATTTTTGATAATAGGGAGTCCTCTATCTCACAGTAAGTTCTCTCTGTATCTGATTAACAAATAAATTAACTCTGCTCATACTAAATATAATTCAGTCTTCTTTTTCCCTAGATAAGTACAGTCTTTTACTTGTCTAAAGTTTTAGTACAGAACTAGTTCAATATTTTCTTTATTGTACACCAGGCACATAGCAAACACGATAAAATAATGATTCTGAACTAATAAAATAAAGGTAATCCCCTAGAGTAGTTTTCATCCTTGTGGAAGAGTGAAAATAAAATATTGTATGATATAATATTGTATGAGTGAGATGGAAAATATTCACAGAGTGCTGCAGAGCACAGAAGGAGATACTTAAATCACCCAGTTATTCTAAGAAAACACCAATTAGCAGCCAGGAGCTGAGACTTGAAGACAGAGAATCATAAAGGTTTAAAAAAAAATGTGAGACCAGCATTTCTGTCAAGGAATCTGTGTGAATAAAAGAATAGAACTGTGAAATGATATATTGTATGTGGCACTTTATAAGAAGTTTGTGGTATAAAATAGCAAGAAATGAAACAGTATGTTTTTTTAAAAAAAGGTATCAATTCATGTAGGGTTTTATGTATCATGCTTATGAACTTAGACTTAATCTTTTAGGTAACAGGAAGCCATTGAACAATTTAAGTAGGGAATGAGTGACATGGATAAATATTAATTTAAAAATAAGTATTCCTATCAAAGACACATACATGAGCAAGCTGGCTCAGTAATTTTATTAATTGAGGAATATTAACAACTTTGCTTAAATTCCCTGAATTTCAGATTCTATCATTATTAAGTGGCTTAAACTTGATATGCAATTTTAATAAAGTTTAACTTTACTAATTAAAGCAACAATTTATATATTATGTGGTCCCATGGACTTTTATAAAAAATTTTGGCAGATAATTGCATGATACAGCCAAGAGTCACAAAAGTGAAAATGGTCAGTGCACAGTCTTCAAATGAGGAATAAGTTTCACAACAGATGATTCAGAACATGTTTTCAGGTCAAAATTTTACTATGTGATGATAAAGACATTAGAAGACAGGCCTAATGAAGAATTCCTTGCAGCAATTGTGGAAAGATGGATCAAGTGTATCATGCTTAGAGGAAAAAAAGACAAATTAGAATGGATAAGAAGAGTTAACACTGTGATCACAGTTTGGGTTGCAGAGAAAATACAAACAAGACTCTTAAAATAGTTTCTAAGCAATTATCTCAGTGTACAATAAAAATATAAGTATTCTACGAATTATGAGGATTATAGGCCTTGGGGCTTTAGTAATTCAATCATTAAACATGATAATAAAAGCTGTCCCTAAGAGGAACTATTTTAAGAAGAGAACAAGAAGATATAAAAAGAAAGGAACTTTCTTCCTTGTCTAATAAGTCATTAAAAATTCATTCCACATATTTTATAACCTTCCACACTGGTATTACAATGGTCTATAATCAGACATGTCATTTTTTTCTTCTGAAATACAACATATGTTGAAGAAAAATGATTAAAGAACCACATAAACAGTTAAGTAGAGAGAATTAAGGCTCAACCAGACAATAATATGCTTGCAGAAATCTTCAAAACTCCCAATCCAGGATTGAGAATAACAACAGGTGCAATGGTTACACCTCATACATATGGACACTTGAATCTTGTTGGTTTATATATGCCTAAATAAATCAGTTGGTCCAAAGAAAGTGACACTGTTCTGTTTTTACCTCAGATTTATGCCCACCCTGGTTTTATGGTTGATTCAGCCACTAAAGCCACCTAAATTCACTGAGTGATCCCCACAAATTGAAAACAGAGCTAAATGATCATTGCTTCATAATTCATATCCTGTTCCAAAGGAGTATAAACTTTGCCCTGATAATGAGTCCTGGATTATTTTCTGGAAGTATCTTTGTTCATTACTATCTTGGTCTGGATTTATTTAGTATTACCCATAAACACATCTGAAAAGGGAATTTGAAAGGAGGCACAGTTCCACTGCTGAAACTCTTTATCATCTTGATTCCTGCTGGTTCATGTGTACTTGTGTACCCACTTATGTGGAGAGACCAGGTGTGAGGATGTCATCATTGTTAAGTGGAAGAACATTCATAATCTCTTAACATTAGACACTGGCAAAGCAACTCCCATAAAGGCAGGTACTCTGTTGGGTTGTGTTTCCTTGATTCTGGAGCTGAAATAGGGAATATCAGTTTCCTAGCAACAATTCTCACTTATATATTGCTTCACTAGACCTCAATCTAATGACCTACACTGAGGCATCTGCTCTGGACAATTGGAGACAATGGTTTGGAATGGGGAGGCACAGTTAATCACCTGTTCTTTCTGCTATCTACACTTGAACAATAAAAATAATTGTTTCCTGTCTCTCTCTGGTAGCATATGACAGGAGATTCATGGAAAGGACCCAGGGGAATTTGACTTTTTATTTTATTGCAATCTTATTGCCAATTTTGTTTCTGGTTTCCTTAATTCTGCTTATACTAACAGGCTTTTTTAAAAGGGTACAGATTTTTTTCCTCTCCAAGATTACATATTAGTATACTCAGCCAGCTTTGAAGGTTGACCAGAGGCAAAAAGTTTGACTCTTTAAAATGATCCTATTTTAGCCTAAATATGTTTTTATTATAAGATGTTACCAATTCAATTCAAAGATAAAATGCTAAAAATCTACTCTAAAATCCTAAATTTTATATACCAAATGCCATAATGCACAAACTTAGAGACATGGTTTTTATTTGCAAAGTATAGAAGATAATATTTTGTCCATTTGCTTGATAACAGATAATAATAACTACTGCTTCTCTACTTTGGATTACTATAATGCCCATTGTCCCTCAGATTACTTCTACCTGGATAATTTTAAAATTTGCCACGTTGTAATACTAAATTTGAGCATAAATTAGGATAGGAACTGAAAATTAGTAATTTGCCTAAAATGGGATAACAGTAACATTTTTATCCACTATCTTAAGTCATTTGGGATACTATTATAAAATATCATAAAATCAGTAGTTAACACATTGCAGAACTTTATTTTTCATAATTCTGGGGGCTAGGACATCCAAGAGTAAGATGCCAGCAGACTTAGCATATGATAAGGACTTGTTTCTGGATTCACAGTTGAATCTCATGTTAACATGATTCTCATGTTAACGCTACAGTGTGGAAGTGGCAAAGCAGCTCTCCAGAGCCACTTACATAAGGACATTAATTCTATCCGTGAAGCACCTCATTACCTAATCTCCTCAAAAAAGACCCTGCCTTCTAATACCATCAGCTTGGGGGTTAAAGTTTATAAATTTTGGAGACACAAACATTCAGACCATAGCATATGCCACACTACATATTTCTTAGATACACTGGGTTTTTAAAGTCTTTTGTGCACAGTTACCACTTATTTCAAGGTTGTTATTTCTTTGATCACAAAGTCAACTCAGCCTTCTCTGTAGTTCAGTAGATGATGTTTTGCTTTTTATTATTAACATGGTACTAATATGCAACAATTACCTCCTTGACTTTTAGCTTCCATATAAACTATAACTTTTTTAAAAAGAGTCCGAGAAAACAATTGAGAGACAGGAAAAAAGACTTGGTTCTAATATTTCGTCCCAACATACACACAAAAAAATAAATCAAAGAATAAGGTGCCACAAACACAAATCCAAGAATCAGGTGCCAATTAAACATCATCAAAATAAACATTCCAGGGATAGTGTTTCCGATAAACTCTTCAAGTAAGTGTAAGAAGCTGAGACTACAATAATGTCACTCTGATCATGGCCCTGCTATGTTCAGTTACATATTGGAATTTTATGTCCACATGTTGCAGAAGCAATAGTCTCAGCAGCTTTGGGTTTGGATCAGCTGGTGTGTAAAGACACCTCTATACAGTTCTCTGCACCTGTTTGAACGGTGCGAATTACTGAGAATATCCTCAACAGCCTAACCTTCATAAACCAAGAGCCAATTGAGTCTACGGGTACTACGTTCATGGTTAAGAGAAAAAAGTATTTTTAAAAGGATGCTTTTGAATTTCAGGATTTTCAATCCTATATAACAGTACCATATATTGCAGAAGGATTTTGGGGGGTGGGTAGTGATATATGAAGAAACTCTTATAAAAACAGTTCATTTGAATGTCACAGCTAATATAGAGGTGCTTTTAATTAACTCTCTCAGATGATTCCAAATATCCAATTCTCTTTAATCTTGCTTTTCTGGTTTCTAATAGGTTTATATGACTGGTGTGATTATGAGTTGGAATTGAGTATACATCTACATACTACTTTATCTTTATTCCATATCTATACTAGAGTGACTTTTATTAAAATTTTTAGAATATTTTTATGAAGAGAATTGAGAAAAAATTCATAATGAACATATACAATATGAATTTAAATATCAAAGCTATGCCAAGGAAGCCAAATTAAAATAATAATAACTTAGAAAATAAAATATTCAATATCAGTATCATGTTTAATATTTTATTTAATATTAGTCCTTCAAACTTTGCTTAAAATTATTATGAATTATCTATGATAAGAAGTCTCCTACTACATAATGATAACACAGGTTTCTAGCTCACTATAATTAGTAATTATTTATCGAAATGAAATGCTTCCTTGAGGCATAAAATGGCTAAACTTTGACCAAATCTACTTTTTCTACCTGGTTGTAGACATGACTACAATTCTCTAGCTTCCTGGATTCCTAGTTGTGACAATGCAATCTAGGTTCTGGTCATGAAGTATGGGTAAAGTAAAAGTGTGCTGCTCTCACATCTAACCCATTAAAAAATTCCTACCTGAGGATAACTTCTCTTTCTATGATGATTTTGAAGACATGTGGTGAATATGTCTAAACCAAACAATGGAAGGAAACTGGGTCCCTGAATCTCCACTGTGAGACTTGATTTCCAAACTGGAACACATGCATTGGACAGTTATAATTTTGAAGTCATTGCATTTTTGATAGATTGTAAAAATTACTGTTATCTTATCTGATACTGAAACTATTAAAAATAAAAACTCTATTACTCTTTCCTAGAAGGAATAAATAATATCCCTCAGAGCAAAATAATTATTTACAGTCAACCCGTGGAAGTATATGGTGCTTTGTAACTGACTAGAGTTTCTGAAACCTTCTCCTTTTATTCACCTTGACAAAATCCCTTTTTCTGAACAGCTGTCTCTACAAAAGAGTTCTTTTGGGTATGGGTGTATGCTACTTTCCTGTGGCTGCAGTAACAAAATGCCACAAACTGGGTGGCTTAAAACAATAGAAATTTATTCTTTCATAGGGTTAGAGGCTGGAAGTGCAGAATTAAGACAACTACAAGATCATGCTTCCTCCTAAAACTCAAGGAAAGTATTCTTTCTTTCCTCCTTTAGCTTCTCATAGTTGCTAGAAATTTTTGGTGTTTTCTGGCATGTCGATGTATAACTCCAATATCTACTGTCTCCACATGATCTTCTCCTCTGTATGTGTTTCTATGTCCAAATTTTCCTGAACTTATAAGGATATCAGATAGAATTTAGGGTCTACCTTCATCCAATTTGATTACATCTTTATAAACTCAATTTCCAAAGAAGGTCTCATTCTGACATGCCAATTAAACAGAAATTTTGAGAGAACACAATTAAGTTCAGTACAGTATGGGAGCAAATAAGAAAGACTAGAGTCTTTGTAGGATAAGTATTTGTATAATATTCAAAATAAATTTTGAAACAAATAATCTCATAAACTTCTTTATGTTGTATAATAAAAATTGTAAATTATGAGTATACATTTAGATGAGGGGGCACCAAGAATGGCTAATATTTTATCTGACAAGAACCTTTCTATATTACATTTTATTTTGAAACTTTTTGCGGAATTAAGACTTGTGTTTCCCAACATCTTCATTTTGAATATAACTTTGAAAATTCATTTATATTGGATCATACATTTGGAACTTATGTTTACTAACTTTAAACACTAACATGACATCAGTTTATAGAACAATAAAATTATAGAACAATACCAATTTATTAAATCAAAACAAAATTTTGTTCATAGAAAAAGGTAAATAAGGCTAAGAAGAACCCAGTGTAGGGGTATGGGATGAGTGTCTGGTGTGATCAGTTGATCAGACAGATTTTGCCTGAGGTGAGCTGGTTCTCAAGAAGGACTTATAAAAAGGTGTGAAAGTGAGGCTGGGGTTGTGGTTCAGTGGTAGCGTGCTTGCCTTGCATGTGTGGGGCACTGATTTCGGTCCTCAGCACCATATAAATAAATAAAATAATAAAATAAAGGTATTGTGTCCATCTACAACTAAAAAGAATTTTTTAAAAAGGTGTGAAAGTTTAAGGGCCTAGGAAAACATTAAATTCTGGTCAAGTGAGGTTGCCAAACATTTTTAAGCATTTTCTTCATAATGGTCAATGAGACAAATAGTTTAGGTAATTATTTATGAAACCAAGAATGGGAATTTGGGGGATCTAGGCCTAGCCTTGTGATACACAAGCTGGTCATCTAGGAATCTAAGTCATAAGATGTGGGAGATTATTCACAATAGGCCATTTCCTAGAATATCAAATGGTTTTGGGGGTGAGGATGAGTGTAAATCAGGGGGAGATCTTTCTTGATTTTATTAGCTTCCTGGAAAACGTAGCTCAGAAAAAGTTCAACTTTGGCAGGGGGCAAAGTCAAGCAAAAAACACTGAAAAGTCATTTAATCACAAAAATAAATTAGTTTTGTACTCTTAACTAAATGCTTAATCTTTGGATAGTTAATCTGAGTCATTTATTTCAGAAGGTAAATTCATACAATCAATACAGAAATAACTGCTGAATATTTACAAGATTAAAAATGGCATAACTTTTCTTATTTAGTTTTGTTTCCACAGATGATTTGAGAAAACATATAATCATGCATCTTACCTACAAAATTAGCATATAAATCAGATGACTAGGGTTAATTTCCTTGTTAGGAATACAGCAATCCTAATTTCAAATCTATTAAAAGAAAAATTATTTTTTTCTACCATAAATTTTAAATTGTCAGTTGGTTATAAATAATTTCATATATTCTGTGATTAAATGTTTATAAAACAGCACATGAAATAAGACATTTTTAAATGAGATGCAATTCAATAGTCCTATTTCATCTTGTAAATCTTATACTACTTAACCCATGAACAAAATTCACTCACATGGAATGATGTCTGTTATTTGTGAAGGTTATATTTAATATGTATTTTTCTATATATTAAAAATTAGGAAGGACAGGCATTGTGGCACACACCTGTAATCCGAGCAACTCAGGAGGCTGAGGCAAGAGGATCACAAGTTCAAAGCCTACCAAGGCCCTAAGGACTTAGTGAGACCCTGTCTCAAAATAAAAAAAATAATTAAAATGAGCTGGGGATATGGTTCAGTGGGTAAGTGCCTCTAAGTTCAATCACCATTACAAAAAAAAAAAAAATGGAAGTGTTTAAAATTTTTTTCCCCTAGAATCTTAATTTGAGATATCTAACAGTTCTCTTTCTATGCAGTTCTTTAGAAATTGCACAAATCTTAGCATTGTAACTTAACCATTGAAAAGAGATTGCAATGAAGGTCCAAGAAGAGCTAAATCGCATAGTACTGGGAGCTGAGCAGCTATACAAAAATAAGTGATGGGGTGGTGATTTTGCAACTTACTAGAATGCCTTAGGAAAATCCAGAAAATGGATATTTTAGCTAATTTTTCTATCTGTTTACAGTTGCAGAAAGTATATAAGAAACTATTTTTCAGATACAAAATGAAATGGACCAAATATAAAATAGACTTACTTTCTTACACTCTTATTTGTGTAATACATGCTCACTAAAGATTTAAAAACAGAGAATGAAAACAGGACAAAGAGAGCTCAGTATTTTGCTATGTGGGGTTTGAAATAGCAGAAAAAAACTTTTACATGATGCTTAAGAAAAAGGTCTCTATGAATTCTGTACCTCAGAGCCTTTGGACATGTCCTATAACTATAGGACTGTTATAGTAACTATTTTCCCAAAGGCACAGTGTATAAGGAGGAAAAAATTACAAATATAAGAATTGACACTGGAAACAAAAAATGCAAAACAAGCAGCCTGAATTAACAGTGTAAAGACTAATCAAAACTGCACTGTCCACCACAAAAAAGCAGCCTATTGTCCTATTTATAACTCGAGGCTCTCTGAATTCTTTTCTAATGTCCCTGGGCACTTTGTTTCATCACTGCATGAGTGTTCAAATGTATACCATCTACTGTTTCTCCCTATGAGATGAAAAAGCATGGGATGGGATAAAGCAAGTAAAATTAAGGTATAGAATATAGTTTTAGTTTCGCTTTGTTTTTGTTTTGTTTTGGTACTAGGAATTGAACCCAGGGGCACTAAACCACTGAGCCTCATTCTTAGCCCTTTCTATATTTATTTAGAGATAGGGTCTTGGTAAGTTGCTTAGAACCTCGCTAAATTGCTGAGACTGGCTTTGAATTCGTGATCCTCCAGCCTCAGCCTCCCAAACCACTGAGATTACAGGTGTGCACCACCATCTTACAATATAGGTTTTGAATGTGGCAGGTAAAAACTAAGTCCTGCTATATATATCATCCCCACTTTTGTGGGGATAATAATAATATAATACTAATACTGGGTATACATTTTTGGTATAATTCTGATTTTTAGTATAACTGTGACAATACTTTAATCAAGTAATCAAATACTATGCTACCTATTATATATCACTGAAAATTAAGCTGGTTGTTGACCTTCCTGCTTGGTGTCTGGTGTGAATAATTGGTTCAGTATTATATTTCTGAAAATAATTTTAAAATTTATAATTTTAAAATAATTTTAAATTTTAAAAGGAAAACTTTTTTTCAAAAGGAAATAGTATGAAAACAGACACATCTGGAGCCAGGAGTAAACTGTATACAAAGAGTTGTTAAGTTCTCTGTACCAGGTCCAAACTTACGCCCTTTATAACTCAAATTGAAGAAATTTTTAAGATGTAACAATTTAACTGTCCCACAAATAAAGGAGGTATTTCAGCAACTGCTTTTATATTCTATAGTGATTGGGATGTTTAACTTGCTAGAAATGGAGATAACAAGGTTAAGTCCAAACTTCACTAATAAATCAGGCTTCGAAATATCAGAGATAGTTTATTGATCACATATAAGGTCTTAAACTGTTTACATTTCTAAATATCCAATTTCATGTGAGCCTTATGAATAGGAACTTGATGTGAGCTATATATAGAATTTAATACAAGTAAAGTAGAAAAAAAATGAAGTTCTGAATCAATCTACTTGGTTGTTTATTAGAAAACAGGTTAAGAACAATAAAGCATGATAGTTCATCAGTATTTTATTTGTTAATTTATACTTTAAAATGTAATAAATATATTGCAGAATTCAGGGTTATATATTTTTAAAATGCAGTATAGTAATGAGAGAATGGTATTTACTTTCAGACTTTTAAATTGTAAAAAAAAAAAAAAAGATGGACATCATTTGACAAAGCTTTTTTTAAAGTTCAAAAGTACTGATTTTTCTTTTAAGTAATTTCACATGACATGACCACCAATTAAAAACAGAAGGATGTGCTTTAACCATGCCACTTTCAATTAAGAATTGAAATGTTTTATTTATGTTACACAATCAAACATCAATTTGAAAGTAAAGATGTTTTCCTGAAAAAATACTTGAGATGAACATAATTGTACAATTTTGTTCCCTGGCACCAACGGACACCTACAAATCAATAAATAATTGAAACTTGCGATTTTAGTGAAAGGGAGTGTAGAGTCCATAAGATTGTTTTGTCCAGTAGCCCAAAGAGATCTTTCAAATTTGGTTAACTTTTCCTTCACAATAAATGAGACAATGTATTTAACCTGGTGAGAGTCAATAGTACCTTGTTCAGCTTCTCACTACAGACCACCTCCTCCAGAGAATCTATAAGAGGAAATAAATACTTGAGACCATCACCCTTCTCAGCTAGTGACCATACAGGCTTGGATAGGTATCACCAGTTGGCCAGACTGGCGATATGAGCTGGGTTCCAAGGTGCTGGCTGTATCAATAACTAAGAAAATGGCAAAGAAACCACACAGCACATGAACATAAGTTTCTAAAGCAGGACGGCTTGGTGACCCAAGGGTCAGCTCTTGCTCTGGAAGGAGCAAGAAAGTGAGCATACCCAAAACCTTCTATTTATTGGGGAAAAGACATTTGAGAAAGTTCCACCCAAATAAGTCAAGGGATTGGATTTCGAAGGGTGGAGTCTTGCCACACCCATCTCAGGTGCTGTGTGGGATCAAAGGCAGAGCAAGAGAAAGGCACACACATGTCGCATAGCCCACTCAGGCACTAATGTCAAGCCAGGCCCCTCCTACACTCAAATGTGCATAGCTTACACACACAGCCCATGGATGGCTCCTGACAGATAGGTCTGTCCCAACCATGATGAGTTAATTGCTCTCACTGAAGAACATGTGCAGAATACCCTCATAGAGACTAGAGCACCCCTTCAAGCCTCCCTGGTTGTCCTCCAGGATGAGAATGAAACTTTCATTTACACTGAGTGTTTCACCAGGCCCTCAGTCCCCTTCTTTCAACTGCACACTGTATTTTCAGAATTGTTAACACCACAATAATTACATCATTCTTCTAGAACCTTCTGTTACTCTCAACCTCTTTCAAAAAACTCAAATGGTAAACTAGAATGGTTATTAAACTGCAAGAAGTGGGAGACAGTAAGTTCTTGGGTATATAACATGAGTTTTTGCCTACGGGAATCTCAAATATAATGACAACCAATTTGCAGTTATAGTTCAGTATTTCCCTTAAAGTAGCTCCACTACTTTGCTCAAGGTAGCAGTATTAAATTGATATCTGAATATAAAACAGACCCTTCCCCAAGCTAGAGAAGATCCTAGCCATAAGACTGTGTCTCACACTCTTGGGTTGAATCATGAATACTATTTTTGTTCAATGAACAAAATAGACTGCCCATATTACATTCAATGTGAAGGATTCCACTCCTCCACTCCTACAAACTGACAGTACAAGAGTACCTTTAGCTCACAATATCTGGACTTGGGAGCTGAAGGGGAGAAGGTCAATCCTCTCTTGTCTTGCTATAGCATACCCATGTAACTTCCACCTCACTAAATATATCAATACCTCTGTTCCAGGCTGTTGACACTAACATGAATTTGATTAAATATCAAATATCACATCCTTTGATCCTGCAGATAAATATCTGGTTGCTGGGCCATCTGGTACCACAAATAGATATTCTCTGACTATGGATCTTTCTGGTACTTCAAGTGCCCTAATCTTACTAATCTGGTACCAATAAGTGTTTATTTTAGCCACAATAATGACAGCCTTCTCATCCTCTATACTCCCCACCACCAACCCCACCCATTTGTTTACAGTACCTCATGATGTACCAAGATCAATAAAGCTAGCAAACAGAACATTTCATTACAAAACTTTGACAGAGGGTGCCTGGCTCTTCCACATACATTTGAATTGCCTGTGGGATATTGTAGGGCATGTCACAACTTGTAGGGGCATGCTGCATCAGAAAAGAGGAAGTGTTACTTGCTGGCTGCTATCTACTTCTCAGTCCTGGGGCCACGTGTAGCTAAGATGGCACCTGGCAATCAGCCAGGAGGCGGTGCTATAGGTTGTGATGAAAAATCAGACCACCTCCAGGATAGGTCTTCCGCCTTCTTGGACAGCTTGTGCACACGTAAACTCTCTCCACCCCTCTGACCTTTATCCTGATTGGCTCCTGTGCATTATATTAGCTGTGTGTGCTTCCTCAATAAATGAGATCCTGCTTTGACTGGTCTCCCTGGCTGCCAGGGGAGGGCTGGGTGCGGGTGCCAGTTGACCTTTGTCTTTCTTGGCTCATCCTGGTCGGGGCTGCTTTCCCCATTTCTCCTGCAGGTCAGGAGGAAACGGGGGCTAAAAACCCCAAAGGACATTTTTTCCTTGCTTGGTAATGGTGCGGGTTCATAGCCATCTTCATCTCTCCAGATAGAACTGATTATTTAAGTTGGGGTGGTTTTGATCATGGTCCTGGTTTACTGTTGCCTCAGACAGATTAAATACTCATGGTCACAACCCTTCAATGTCTGTTGGGGTTTTTAGCTTCTTCTATCCACTCTGTCCTGTAGAGAGGCTTGGGAGAGCACGCCCCAACCCAGACGGATCAAGAAAGGTGAGGGTCGGCCAGCAGCTCTCCCAGACCTCCCCACCGGAGGACAATCAGACCCACCTGGGAGACCAGTCAAAGCAGGATCTCATTTATTGAGTGCTGCGAGTGCTGGTGGAACCAATTGAGGAAACACACACAACTTATATAAGGAGTAAAAGCCAATCATTTTAAAACACGGAAAAGCAGGAACCAATCAACATAAAGGTCAAATCAGCAGGAGGAATTCACATGTATACCCATACCATAGTTTCTAATGAAGAGCACAAGCTGTGCACAAGCACGGAAGAGAAGTAAGCCAATCAGGGAGGTTTCAAAACAACTTCAGTGTCCTTCTACTGGCATTTAGCCAGGTGCCATCTTAGTTTTTGGCCCTACAAATGTCTGAGTCATTTGAGTCCACAATGGGCAACTTCTGGGTGCTTCTTGTGTGGGCCTGGAAGGATCAAGAAGTAGCTCAGTGGTAAAACACATAGCAAACATATGGCCCTCGATTTGATCTCTAGAACCTTACGTGTTGGGAGCAGTGATTGAATTACAGGTCCCAAACTGTCCTATGACAGAGGTGATGCCCCTCAGAAGAACTCTCAGTGCAAAGGCACCAATCTAGATATCCCAATTGCTATGCTGATGCCCTGCCCAATAGGAGGTTCTGTACAGCCACGGAGCTATTTGGTTCTTGTCCTTGAGGTTCAGATGCCAGATGCTCAGGGGTAGAAATTATGGGCATAAGCTGATAATCATAATCAGGCTGCTCATACTCATGACCTTGACTCTTCTTGCTTTGAAGAAACTTTCTCACAATAAGTCCTTTTGATGTTTAAACCTATATAATAAACGTACCAAGCTTGCTCGTCGTCAGTCTTCCTCCATCAGGGATTGCCTGGACCACTGCTTCTAGCTTTTTCTCTATTCTTTTTATCGTTAGTCTTTCCTGATCACTTCCTCCATAACTCATGGTTCCATCATATAAAGAATCTTTTATTCAGTGCTACTTGGCAGTGAAACAGTTTACCTCGTTGTAAACTGCTAACTGACTGCCACTGGTGCTGGCCTTTAGGGAAACATGGGACAATAAGAAGCCAACACAACCTTTTTCTCTTGCCTCCACTGTCCAGTATGTAAATAAGGGCTTAACTGTCATTTCAAGTTTGTGTCATTGTCCTAGAGGAACATTTTGACATCTAATTGCTTGACAGTAAGTATATGTTATCCACAAATCCAATATTTTTCCTTATAATTTAATAAATTTAATTTACTTTTATTTCATCCTACCAAAATGCAGAAAGAAATCAGTCCAAAGTACATCTCTCATCACTATAACCACTCTTGTATCTAGTTTATGAAATATAAATGAAACTGATATAAAAAGTTATATAGTTTTCTATCAAGTATTTCTTTTATTATTTTTTTTAGTTGTAGTTGGACACAATACCTTTATGTTATTTATTTTTTTGTGGTACTAAGGATCAAACCCAGGGCCTCACACAAGCTAGGCTAGCGCTCTACTGTTGAGCTACAACCCCAGCCCTCTATCAAGTAGTTTTATATAAAGGACCACATTTTATCTACTTGGTATGCCCTAAAGCTCTTGATACACAAATATACAGTGTTGAATTTAGATCCTTAGTGAGTAATTACACATATTACTATTGTTACCATAAATTAAAATATTAATGGTAACATTAATTTGCCATATTATGAGATTTCAGCAGCATGAAATACTTTTGATTGAATTACTACACATATTATCAATGATCTTATAGGATTCAGCTAAAACAGTGTAATACCTGAAATGACTCTATAAAACAAAGAAAACAAAGTTCTATACTTAGAGAAACAAATTAATACAGAAGATTTAGAAATGATGTAGATAATATGTGTAACAAGAGAGGGAGAAAGAGATTATAATTTATAACAGATTAGTAATTAAAGGATGCAATTTACCTAAATTATAATATATAATGTTCACATATGAAGAAAGTAAAACTAATGAGGGCTAAAGTGAAATATCCAAAGTTCCACAATTATAACGGTAAGATTAATGATTAAAAATACATCAATTTGTTTTCAAGGAAAAACCACATAATTGATAGGGAAAGAATGTGATGCTGTCAGTCGAATTAGGATGTGGGAATATAAGCCTGGCAATCTTCAACCCCTTAATATTCTGAATTCTTCCCTTCTAGATTCCAGAAAATTATCTTCTTTTCCTATTTAAAAAAAAAAAACAATGAATAAAGAAATAAACAGGGAAAAACAAAAAATTAACACAAAAAATGGCACCTCAGTTTCTTTCTAGAGTGAAGCCTCAATATCATCTAGATAGAGAATTAGAAATCTAAGGAAACACAAAAATAGCATTCACATCAAAGCACACACTTTTAAGAAAACCAGCTATAGGAATAGGGGGTGCTGCCTCTCCATGGAGCCTAATATCATTGTAAATATTGGTATTCCAGAATGGAAGGATCTGTATAACAGCACTAATCATCAGAGCCATGTAATAAAATTAAAGAATAGGGAGGCTGGAGTGGCATCCAAATTGCCAAGGCCTATGAGGATCTATGGAAATTGTCACCAAGAATCTTGGAGTGAGATTGATGGGCTTTTGTTTAGGGTATTATTTTATTTTAATGATGAGAAAGATTAATAATTGGTGATTAAAGTTGCTATTAGCCATGCAATGGCAATTTCTAGTATTCGTGCAATTTCTAGATCAAAATAATGGGATATACTCAGAATCAACTAATTTAAGGGGAAAATTGAGATTACTTGTGAAGCATACCACTTCAAGTATGTACAATAATCTTTCTAATCCTTCCCAAAGGAATGTATAGCTTTTAATGAGATAAAAATAAAATGAGAAAAGCATATGTGATATTTTTAAACACTATATAAGGACTCTGTTTTTCTCTGTTAAAGTGGAATATATAGAAGCTGCACAATGAATGAAATTTTGTCTCAGTGTGGGTTCAGTGGTTCCATAGACCTTTTATGTAATTATTATTTTAGATATAACTTTGTAATTGATAATATAGACAGCAGAGCTCTCATTCGTTCCCTGGTGTATTATTAACAGTAGTTGCCAATTTTTTGCATACATCATCAATCTCCTAGATACAGAGTTAACTACATAATTTGTGAGACATAATGAAAAACAAAGACCTTTTCTCAAAGACATAAAGAAAAGTATTGCTAAAGCTATATATAAAGTTTTTCTTCTAGTCTATTTATTATGGTGTTCAAAGTTACTTAGAATTCAATATTATTCTAAATAAAGAAAAATTAAAATTTTATACTCCTAACATGGGTTTTACTTTTTATCTTTAATTGTGCAAATCTATCTTTAAATGCAAATTTAGAAGTATTTAAGCTATAGGAAGAATAAGCAAACTGTTCAAATTTTTGTAACCCATATCCATAGGGAGTCTAGAGTTAGACAGAATAAATAAATACAATTCAGAGCCAAGAAGATTGAAAAGAGAAAGAATGTATCCTCTCAAGCATAGAACCATCCCAAAGTGAAGCTTCTAGGAATGGGGAGATCTTTATAGTTTTCCGTAAGCATTGGTATGTAATCATTGACTTGACAGAAGCCTTGACAAATGCTTTCTTCTCCATTCTCATTATCAAGATGTTATTAGAAAAGAGCCAGGCAGTTTGATTTTATATAACAAAGTTGAAAGTATGCTTTCATGAAGCTCTTTCACTTTTTCAGAGCTCTTATTTTTCTGTCATAATATAGTATTCAAAAACCTTAATTGTCCTGACATTCTGCAAAACGTCAAAGGCATCCATTCTGCTGATGCTATCATGGTGCCAGTTGAATTTAGTGAGTAGGAAATAACCTAGTAACAAACATGTATGTTGAAGATAAAGGATAAATCCCATGATGTTTCATGGACCTTCTGCATCTGTAGACTTTTTAATCATCTTATAGTTTGGAATATAGCAGGAGAGCTTCTCTCTACGTAGAGAAGAGAAATTCATCCAGGGGCTGAGGAGAATGAGGCAAGAGGATTGCAAATTCAAAGCCAGCCTCAGCAACTTAGCAAGGGCCTCAGCAACTTAGTGAGACTCTGTTGCAAAATAAAAAATAAAGAGGCTGGTAATGTGGCTCAGTGGTTGAGCACCCCTGGGTTCAATCCCTGGTACCAAAAAAAAAAACCAAAAATAAAAGAAGACAAAGTCATTGTCTCTTATTCTCCAAGCCTGCAAAAATGAGGCACTAAATTTACTGGGCTTCTTTTATTTTTGAAGCACCTTCATAATACAGTTCTAACTTATTTGTTTCAAGGCTTATTTGGTTACCAGTTTCTAAGAGTTTTATAACAAGCATAGTCAGGTTGTTGTGTAAGCTTCCCTGCCATTTGTACCAGATGATGAGCAAAATCAGTTCAGGAAGTATCTGTGGTGGATATGAAAATTGAGAAAAGTGCATCTAGTCTCAGTAATAAAATCATGGTTCACACTTCCAAAGTTGTGTAGCAAGACCAAACTTTACATAAATATTCATTCTTTGAGTAAGTATATATGTGCCTATTTCTCAACCCAAATTCATGGCCTCCAATAGGATACATTAACAATAAATGAATTTATTTAATCATAGAAAAGAAAAAGATTCAGCCCTAATGTGTTTATATGTTATATCAGGGCTAGCCATGACAATGATGAAAGAAAATCATTCTCTTAGGCCAAGCTGTGAACAGCTTAGTAGGATGTCCACTTTGCATGCCTAGAGAGATGGCATAAGTTATGAATCTACAAGAATTTATAAGCACTGTCAATGCTCAGCATTTGACACTGTCTTGCTAGCTAGTGGTAAGTCTTAAGAAACAATAGAGAACTATCAACATAAAAGGAAGTCTGAGGTCTGATCTCTGATGAACAGATCCACTAGAGTGACTTCAAAGTGAGGATCTTTCTTGAATGCTTGTCAGTTGGCAATTATTACAGAGAAGCAACAGTCAAGTAGACAGTATAACTTACATGACGGACATTAACCATCTTTTCCTCTCAGACATCTCAGTGGTCCCACAATATTCTCACAAACAAATAATAGTGATAGGATTGAGTCTATGCATGGATCTAAAAATATGAGCTCCCTTTCACCAAGACTCATCTCACTATAGCAATGCTAGCTGATAACATGCTACACTTCTTTGGAAAAAAACCTAAAAGTTAGTGAAAAATGACAATATAGATCCCCTTCTACCTTTGAGGGGATAGATATTTATCTTATCTAGTATAGATACATACTCTGGGTAGGGTATTTTCAACTTTGATATCATAAAAAGGCATAGAAAATTCTACTATATTATGACTGACAAAATTTTCTTAGAAAAAGCAGCTCTCTTATATGGTTAAAAACTATTCAGAAATGGACTCACCATAGGATATTCTATACTATATATTCTTACTATATATTTTATACTATATATTCTTACTATACTTGTCACCTAAAAACATCTTATGTAAAGAATGATAGAACAGCATATTGAAGGTTTCTACAAAGCACCAGCTTTGGATATAACAGTGTATAATACAGATATGGTCTTCCATGGGAGTCAACATTAATTTAACCAAAATGTCATATTTTGTTCAGCATTCCCAAGCTATTAGAATTCATGTGATAGGGAAACAAAATTTGGATTTGAAATTCACCTGTTTCACTATTTAGGCCCAGTAACCAACTTATAAACATGGGCTTTCCTACAAGTACAGGATTTATTGAGCAAGAGATTCTGGGTACTAGAGAAGGATCCACTGCTGAGAGTAGACAGAGTTCCACTGAACTAGAGTCTGGGATATAAACTGGCCAGGAACAGCTGATTAACACCATTAAGAAGAGAGAAAAAAAGAACGTACAGTGGGATAGACTTTGATCTCTGAGAAACAAAAGACAATATTTATTGGCAGAATATTCATTTCCTTTTAGATGCATTACCCTTGTTAAACTACCAGCTGTATTTTCTTATTAAATTGTGAATAGCTTATAAATACACTACCTTGCTCCCTTCCCTCCTTCCTGGGCTACTTTCCCTTTTCATCTCAATCTTTCAACCCTGGGGTTGTATATACCAATAAAGCTCTGGTTCATTAAGTTGCCTTGATTTCTGTTTCCTACAGAAAACACACCTTTCTCTTTTGGAAATGAACTAGTTAAGTAGAAATCCAATTAATGACCATAAACAAATAAGAAACTCATGGAATGTTTACAATTTTAAGACCTTGTCCATGTAAATACAATAGAACTGAAATATCAGTCAGAAAATATTAATGTGGAGACTTCATTGATTATATTATAGTGTTTTGATCACATATTTAATGCATAATTATGAAGACAAGCAAAATAGAAAAAATCCTCATAAGAAAAATATCCAAAGTAATATCAATAAAACTAATATTTATTTTACAGCAATAAAGACTTTAAACAATGTCCTCTTTTACACTCAGATGTGTTTTGGGGGTGGGTAAATATTACCAAGGGGTAGCACAGATAAATTTCCAAGAAGAGTTGTGTGATAAACTATATATAATAGTAAATTTGAAAAACAGAAATACATATGATATGCATGGGAGACAAGGACAAGGTCAGGAGTAGGCTTATTTTGGTAGAGCAAAAGAAATCCAAGAAGAATAAATAAATGAGATCAGACTCAAGTGAATATGATTGCTAATCTAAATTCTGATACCAATTTGGAGTCTGATTACAAAATAAGTTAATGACAGATTTAGCAGAAATGAAGAAGTTCAAGAAAGAATTGATGTGGTAAATCAAAATAAGTTTTACAAAACCTGTTGCATTTGAAATAATAAGTCACAATAATTATAAATATTTAGTGGGAAGCTAGAAATTTAAATTTTAGGTAAGGTAAATGTTTTTTTAAAGATAAATGTTAGATAGAAGTCTTTTTAATTGATGGAGTAATGATATCCTTTCATGTTTTAACCAATGTGATCTAATCCAAGAAATAAGAAGAAAAAGAAATATACATGAAAGAGGCAAAAACATGAAAATTTTAAGGACAAGTTACTTAGCAAAATTTAAAAAGTAGGAAGATAAGTAGAGAATAATAACTGAGAAAAATATTATGGATTTGCCATTAGTACCCCAAGAAGCACTTTTAGCCAGTGATAAATATACAAGTCTGACTGTAATAATGTAAAGGATAAGTAGTGACTGTAGTAAAAGAAGAAGTAGAATACCCTTTGGAGTGCTATTGTGCTAACAAGAGAGAATTCAATACCATAGCTTTACCCTGGTATTAATTTTTCTAAAGATTTCTATATCCTTAAAGATGACAATATCCTTAATAATCATCTCAAAATGTGCAAGAGTGGAGGTCCTCAAAATGCAAGTTCTAGGCTTATTGAAACACAGAGAAGAACAACTATATAATTATGAGAAGAAAAAAATTAAATGAGTATAAGGGGAAGGTAGAACAAATGAGAGATTATTTTAAAATGTTTCCTTGTGAAGAAAGTGATAAAAATTTAGCCAATATTTCAAAAAACAACGTTGTTCATGTTTTAAAATTTGTAATGAAAATTTTCAGCACTAATTTTGAATTATGAATATGTATCAAATTTTAAAATATTGAAGATAAAGAAATATGAGAGCATATCAATCCAAACAAAAACAGAAAGGATAGAATAGCTATAATCCAAAGGTATACAGGATTTAGACAATAGAGAACACAGATTGTAAATAAAATATCTGCCTGAAACAGTAGACTTGAATCAATGATAGTGACATTATTTCTTTAATTTTTCATGTTCACTTAATGTTTACCATATGCCCTAATAAATATTCAAAGAGATGTCCTGAAATTGATCATTGATTTAATTTTGGTTTAGTTTTAATAAATGAAATCAGACCAACATATGAATTATATTAATATGTAAATCAGAGAATTTTTATTTTTAATTTTTTTCTTGAACACTACAAAGATCTTAGAACAGATTTACAAAATAATTTAATACTCATTATTTAATGAGAAAAGAGCATTAAAAATAAGGTTTATTATGGCTGGGGCTGTAGTTCAGTGGCAGAGCGCTCGCATAGCATGGGTGAGGCACTAGGTTCGATCCTTAGCACCTCATAAAAATTTTAAAAAATAAAGGCATGCTATCCACCCACAGCTAAAGAAAAAGAATGTACAGTTGGATAGACTTTGATCTTTGAGAAACAAAAGACAATATTTATTTGCAGAAAATTCATATTATAGTTTGAAGAAGTCAAGAAATATGCAAGTAGAAGAATTTTGATAGTTACTTTGTTTAGATTTTAAATATCAACCATGGTATTAATAGTTAAAAACAGCAATTATCATTATGAAATTCTTACCTGGAGACTAGAATACAACTATTATCAAAAATGTGTATGTACTCTGGCTAGATTTCTGTTGTGCAAATTCCTCTCTTCTAAGTCTTGAACATACTCATTCCTCTAATCCCTACCAACTGGGGGAGCTGAAGATAACTACTAAAAAATTATTTTCACTGAACTGAAATAATTCCTTTTACATATTATTCCCATTATCTCTGGTACCTCATGAAGACAGAACTCAATAAAGTAACCGACAACTCATATTTTATACACATTATTTTCACATTTGCTATAAAAGGTAGAAGCCCATATGGTCACTCATATTTGCCATCTTGAAAACTCAAGCCTAGTTTAAGTAAACATTCTAAGTTTTCATAAATATGGTTGAGAAAGTCTTCAAAAGTAGGCTCTATGGCTCCAAAATTCACAATTAATCATAAATTATGTTGTGTATCAGTATGCCTTAAATAAAATGCTGCTGAAAAATATTGGGTATATATCCCATGATAGTGATATGACTTTTTAATTTTCTTTGAAGTTTTCCTATTAATGATTTGTAATGAATTTGTTCACTTTTTAAAATTTATATATTTATTTATTTGTTCTTATTAGTTATACAAGACAGCAGAATGCATTTTGATTCGTAGTACACAAATGGAGCACAATTTTTCATTTCTCTGGTTGTACACAAAGTACAGTCACACCATTTGTATCATCATGCATGTACCTAGGGTAATGATGTTGTCTCATTCCACCATCTTTCCTAACCCCATGTCCCCTTCCCTTCTTCTCCCTCCCCTTTGCCCTATCCAAAGTTTCTCCATTCCTCCCATGCCACCCCTTTCCATTATGGATCAGTATCCACTTATCAGAGAAAACATTTGGCCTTTGCCTTTGGGGGACTGGCTTACTTCACTTAGCATTATATTATCCAACTCTCCATCCATTTACTTGCAAATGCCACCATGATTTTATTCTGTTTTAATGCTGAGTAATATTCCATTATATATATATATATATATATATATATATATATATATATATATATATATATAT
>NW_025999942.1:10489904-10517477 GCF_001458135.2 Marmota marmota marmota | reverse complement strand
TATATATATATATATATATATACATTTTCTTTATCCATTCATCTATTAAAGGGCACCTACGTTAGTTCCATAGTTATCTATTGTGAATTGAGCTGCTATGACCATTGATGTGACTGTGTCACTGTAGTAGTATGCTGATTTTAAGTCCCTTAGTTATAGACCAAACAGTGGGATAGCTGAGCCAAACAGTGGATCCATTCCAAGTTTTCTAAGGAATCTCCATACTGCTTTCCATATTGGCTACACCAATTTGCAGTCCCACCAGCAATGTAAGAGTGTGCCTTTTCCCCCACATCCTCACCAACATGTATTGTTGCTTGTATTCTTAATCACTGCCATTCTGACTGGAGTAAGATAAAATCTTAGAGTAGTTTTGATTTCTCTAATTACTAGAGATGTTGAACACATTTTCATATATTTGATGATCAGTTGTATATCTTCTTCTGAAAAGTATCTGTTCAGTTCCCTAGCCCATGTATTGATTGGATTATTTGTTAAGTTTTTTGAGTTCTTTGTATAGCCTGTAGGTTAGTGCTCTAGCTGATGTGCATGTGGTAAAAATTTGCTCCCACTCTGTAGGCTCTCTCTTCACATTGTTGTTTCCTTGGCTGAGAAGAAGCTTTTTAGTTTGAATTCATCCCATTTATTGATTCTTGATTTCATTTCTTGTACTTTAGGAATCTTTTAAGGAAGTCAGGGCCTAATCCAACATGATGAAGATTTGGGCCTACTTTTTCTTCTAATAGGCACAGGGTCTCTAGTCAAATTCCTAGGTTCTTGATCCACTTTGGGATGAGTTTCATGCATGGTGAGAAATAGGGGCTTAATTTCATTTTGCTGCATATGAATATCCAGTTTTCCCAGCACCATTTGTTGAAGAGGCTATCTTTTCCTCAATGTATGTTTGTGGTGTCTTTGTCTAGTATGAGATAACTGTATTTATGTGGGTTTGTCTCTGTGTCCTCTGCTCTGTACCATTGGTCTACAAGTCTATTTTGGTGCCAATACCATGCCGTTTTTATTACTATTGCTCTGTAGCATAGTTTGAGTTCTTGTATTGTGATGCCACATGCTTCACTCTTCTTGCTAAGGATTGCTTTGGCTATTTTGGGTCTCTTATTTTTTCCACATGGATTTCATGATTGCTTTTTCTATTTCTATGAGGAATGTTTTTGGGATTTTTATTGTGATTGCATTAAATCTGTATAATGTTTATGGTAGTGTGGTCATTTTGACATTAATGAATTTGTTCTCTTTGATGATTACCATAGTTGCAATTTCTGCACGAAAAACATGTCTTTACAAAATAAATAGACAAAGCAAAACTGACTACAACATGATTACCCTTAAAAAAGAAGTTAAAAGAAAATTTAAAGCTGTTTTTCTCATTTTTTTTTCAATTCTGAGTAAATCTGACATATTTTTTTTACCTCTAAACCATGTAAAGCAGCTAAAAACAATTATCTAGAATAATTCAATTTCAAGGTGGAAAGAACTTATGTTCATCTAATCAATAGTTTTTCCTAATCGATTAGAGTTCTAAATTTTTGTTTTTAGCCAGATATAATGGTCCATACCTGTAATCCCAGGTCTAGGGAGGATAAGACAGGAGCATCACAAGTTTCAAAGCAGCTTAGAAAGACCCAGTCTCAATATAAAAAAATTACAATGGCTGGGGTACAGCTCAGTGGTAGAGTGTCACTGGATTAAATCTCCATTACTGAAAAAGAAGAGAAAAAGAGTAAGTAAGTGTTGGTTTTTAAAGCATAGCATTTAGGAGCAAGTGCTTACATCTAGTAACAATGCTGATAATGTGGCAGGGTTGTTTACCTTTCACAATTTTAAAACCACTACCCTTTAATGTTGTACTTCATTTTTAAAATCACATGTGGATTATTGTACCATGCACTATAAATTGGAGGTAGTCTTTCTTTTATATTCTCAATTTTTCAAATATTGGGACAAGTTAGATATCATTTGAAGATAATCACTAAAATATAATTTGGTGATTTTCCCCATTCATTCACTAAGTGATTATTGAAAATCTACTTTGTGACAGGTATTCAAATTAGATTCTGAATATTAATAATTAAGGAAGTAAGACTAACATCAGTTGGCCTAACCAATTACAAAAGTCTTGAATTCCTGCCAACTCATAATATTTGAGATGACTGCAACTATGATTAGTTCATAATTTCATGATTTAGGTTTTTATGCTATTAAATACAATATTTAATTCTCTTAGTGATGTGGGTAGTTTGATTAGTCCCTTTCAAAAATGAGAAAAATGAGATACAATAGGTTTCTTACCTTCAACAATTTCCCAAGTTTTCATATTAATAATAAAAGTGTGAGGCAGACCTGCGACCGACCGGCAGAACAGGCCCAGCAGCCCGCCGGTGTGGTAGACACGTCACCCCAATTGGAGGAGGGGCAGAGCAGAGCCGCGGCCCGCGCCTGCAAGGTAGGCAGACCTGCGACCGACAGGGAGAACAGACCCAGTGGCCCACCAGCGTGGTAGACACATCACCCTAATTGGAGGAGGGGCAGAACTGCCGCCCGCGCCTGCAATGTAGGCAGACCTGCGACCTACCAGGAGAACAGGCCCAGCGGCCCACTGGCGTGGTAGACACATCACCCCAATTGGAAGAAGGGCCCAGCTGCCGCCCGCAAGGTAGGCAGACCGTGCGTCCTGGAGAAGGGGCCCAGCGGCCCGCCGGCCTAGTTGAAAGATCACCCCAATTGGAGGAGGGGCACAGCCGCCGCCCGCGCCTGCAATGTAGGCAAACCTGCAACCTGGAGAACAAGCCCAGCGGCCCGCCAGCATGGTACACAGATCACCCCTATTGGAGGAGGAGCATAGCTGCCACCCGCCCCTGCAAGGGAGACTTTGCAACTATACAAGAGCAATTTAAATATATAGAGGGAAAATTCAATAACACAACAGTTTCACCAAGCAGAAAGAAACGAGAGCAATATGAAAAGACAAGGAAAGAAAGGACCACAAGCAATGCAGGTCAACTCAACTTTAGAAGAGGTAATAGCTGCAGCAGATGGAATGTCAGATAAAGAATTCAGGATATACATGCTTCAGATGATCTGGAGTCTCAAGGAAGACATTAAACAGCAAAATCAGACAATGAAAGATCACTTCGACAATGAATTACGCAAACAAATCCAGGAAGCAAAGGATCAACTATACAGGGAGATAGAGGTTATAAAAAACAAACAAACAGAAATCCTAGAAATGCAGGAAGCAATAAACCAACTTAAAAACTCAATGGAGAATACTACCAGCAGAGTAGAACACTTAGAAGATAGAACATCAGACAATGAAGACAAAGTATTTCAACTGGAAAAGAACATAGACAGCTCAGCAAGACTGTTAAGAAACCATGAGCAGAACATCCAAGAAATATGGGATAACATTAAGAGACCAAACTTAAGAGTCATTGGGATACAGGAAGGTACAGAGCTCCAAACCAAAGGAATGAGCAATCTATTCAATGAAATAATACGAGAAAACTTCCCAGACTTGAAGAATGAGACAGAATCCCAAATCCTAGAAGCCTACAGGACGCCGAATGTGCAAAATCATAAGAGATCCACACCTAGACACATTATAATGAAGATGCCCAACATACAGAATAAGGAGAGAATTTTAAAAGCTACAAGAGAAAGGAAGCAGATTACATTTAGGGGTAAGCCAATCAGGATAACAGCTGATCTTTCAACACAGACTCTGAAAGCTAGAAGATCCTGGAATAACATATTTCAAACACTGAAAGAAAATGGGTTCCAACCAAGAATTGTGTATCCAGCGAAATTAAGCTTCAGGATGGAAGATGAAATTAAAACCTTCCACGATAAACAAAAGTTAAAAGAATTTGCAGCTAGAAAACCATCTCTTCAAAACATCCTCGGCAAAACATTACAGGAAGAGGAAATGGAAAATAACAATGAAAACCAACAGTGGGAGGTAGGACAGTAAAGGGGGGGGAAATAATCAAAGAGGAAAACAAACCATGTTTAGTAACAGAAATAAACAAATATGGCTGGAAGAACAACCCATATCTCAATAATAACCCTAAATGTTAATGGCTTAAACTCACCAATTAAGAGACACAGGCTAGTAGAATGGATCACAAAACAAGACCCAACAATATGCTGCCTACAGGAGACGCATTTGATAGGAAAAGACATACATAGGCTGAAGGTGAAAGGTTGGGAAAAATCATATCACTCATATGGACTTCGGAAACAAGCAGGAGTGTCCATACTCATATCAAATAAAATAGATTTCAAGCCAAAGTTAATCAAAAGGGATAAAGAGGGACACTACATACTGCTTAAGGGAACCATACACCAACAAGACATAACAATCATAAATATTTATGCCCCAAACAATGGTGCAGCTATGTTCGTCAAACAAACTCTTCTCAAGTTCAAGAGTCTAATAGACCACCATACCATAATCATGGGAGACTTCAACACACCTCTCTCGCCACTGGACAGATCTTCCAAACAAAAGTTGAATAAGGAAACTATAGAACTCAATAACACTATTAATAACCTAGACCTAATTGACATATATAGAGTATACCACCCAACATCAAGCAGTTACACTTTTTTCTCAGCAGCACATGGATCCTTCTCAAAAATAGATCATATATTATGTCACAGGGCAACTCTTAGACAATATAAAGGAGTAGAGATAATACCATGCATCTTATCTGATCATAATGGAATGAAACTGAAAATCAACGATAAAAGAAGGAAGGAAAAAGCATACATCACTTGGAGAATGAACAATAGGTTACTGAATGATCAATGGGTTATAGAAGACATCAAGGAGGAAATTAAAAAATTCTTAGAGATAAATGAAAACACAGACACAACATATCGGAATCTATGGGACACATTGAAAGCAGTTCTAAGAGGAAAATTCATTGCTTGGAGTTCATTCCTTAAAAAAAGAAAAAACCAACAAATAAATGATCTCATACTTCATCTCAAAATCCTAGAAAAAGAAGAGCAAAACAACAGCAAAAGAAGTAGAAGGCAAGAAATAATTAAAATCAGAGCTGAAATTAATGAAATCGAAACAAAAGAAACAATTGAAAAAATTGACAAAACTAAAAGTTGGTTCTTTGAAAAAATAAACAAAATCGACAGACCCTTAGCCATGCTAGCGAAGAGAAGAAGAGAGAGAACTCAAATTACTAGCATACGGGATGAAAAAGGCAATATCACAACAGACACTTCAGAAATACAGAAGATAATCAAAAACTATTTTGAATCCTTATACTCCAATAAATTAGAAGATAGTGAAGGCATAGATAAATTTCTTAAGTCATATGATCTGCCCAGATTGAGTCAGGAGGATATAGACAACCTAAACAGACCAATATCAATTGAGGAAATAGAAGAAACCATCAAAAGACTACCAACTAAGAAAAGCCCAGGACCGGATGGGTATACAGCAGAATTTTACAAAACCTTTAAAGAAGAACTAATACCAATACTTTTCAAGCTACTTCAGGAAATAGAAAAGGAGGGAGAACTTCCAAATTCATTCTATGAGGCCAACATCACCCTGATACCTAAACCAGACAAAGACACTTCAAAGAAAGAAAACTACAGACCAATATCTCTAATGAACCTAGATGCAAAAATCCTCAATAAAATTCTGGCGAATCGGATACAAAAACATATCAAAAAAATTGTGCACCATGATCAAGTAGGATTCATCCCTGGGATGCAAGGCTGGTTCAATATACGGAAATCAATAAATGTTATTCACCACATCAATAGACTTAAAAATAAGAACCATATGATCATCTCGATAGATGCGGAAAAAGCATTCGACAAAGTACAGCATCCCTTTATGTTCAAAACTCTAGAAAAACTAGGGATAACAGGAACATACCTCAATATTGTAAAAGCAATCTATGCTAAGCCTCAGGCTAGCATCATTCTGAATGGAGAAAAACTGAAGGCATTCCCTCTAAAATCTGGAACAAGACAGGGATGCCCTCTCTCTCCACTTCTGTTCAACATAGTTCTCGAAACACTGGCCAGAGCAATTAGACAGACGAAAGAAATTAAAGGCATCAAAATAGGAAAAGAAGAACTTAAATTATCACTATTTGCAGATGATATGATTCTATACCTAGCAGACCCAAAAGGCTCTACAAAGAAACTATTAGAGCTAATAAATGAATTCAGCAAAGTGGCAGGATATAAAATCAACACGCATAAATCAAAGGCATTCCTGTATATCAGCGACAAATCCTCTGAAATGGAAATGAGGACAACCACTCCATTCACAATATCTTCAAAAAAAATAAAATACTTGGGAATCAACCTAACAAAAGAGGTGAAAGACTTATACAATGAAAACTACAGAACCCTAAAGAGAGAAATAGAAGAAGATCTTAGAAGATGGAAAAATATACCCTGTTCATGGATAGGCAGAACTAACATCATCAAAATGGCGATATTACCAAAAGTTCTCTATAGGTTTAATGCAATGCCAATCAAAATCCCAACGGCATTTCTTGTAGAAATAGAGAAAGCAATCATGAAATTCATATGGAAAAATAAAAGACCCAGAATAGCAAAAACAATGCTAAGCAGGAAGTGTGAATCAGGCGGTATAGCGATACCAGACTTCAAACTATACTACAGAGCAATAGTAACAAAAACAGCATGGTACTGGTACCAAAACAGGCGGGTGGACCAATGGTACAGAATAGAGGACACAGAAACCAATCCACAAAACTACAACTATCTTATATTTGATAAAGGGGCTAAAAGCATGCAATGGAGGAAGGATAGCATCTTCAACAAATGGTGCTGGGAAAACTGGAAATCCATATGCAACAAAATGAAACTGAATCCCTTTCTCTCGCCATGCACAAAAGTTAATTCAAAATGGATCAAGGAGCTTGATATCAAATCAGAGACACGCCGTCTGATAGAAGAAAAAGTTGGCTACGATCTACATACTGTGGGGTCGGGCTCCAAATTCCTCAATAGGACACCCATAGCACAAAAGTTAATAACTAGAATCAACAAATGGGACTTACTCAAACTAAAAAGTTTTTTCTCAGCAAAAGAAACAATAAGAGAGGTAAATAGGGAGCCTACACCCTGGGAACAAATCTTTACTCCTCACACTTCAGATAGAGCCCTAATATCCAGAGTATACAAAGAACTCAAAAAATTAGACAATAAGAGAACAAACAACCCAATCAACAAATGGGCCAAGGACCTGAACAGACACTTCTCAGAGGAGGACATACAATCAATCAACAAGTACATGAAAAAATGCTCACCATCTCTAGCAGTCAGAGAAATGCAAATCAAAACCACCCTAAGATACCATCTCACTCCAGTAAGATTGGCAGCCATTATGAAGTCAAACAACAACAAGTGCTGGCGAGGATGTGGGGAAAAGGGTACACTTGTACATTGCTGGTGGGACTGCAAATTGGTGCAGCCAATTTGGAAAGCAGTATGGAGATTTCTTGGAAAGCTGGGAATGGAGCCACCATTTGACCCAGCTATTCCCCTTCTCGGTCTATTCCCTAAAGACCTAAAAAGAGCATGCTACAGGGACACTGCTACATCGATGTTCATAGCAGCACAATTCACAATAGCAAGACTGTGGAACCAACCTAGATGCCCTTCAATAGACGAATGGATAAAAAAAATGTGGCATTTATACACAATGGAGTATTACTCTGCATTAAAAAATGACAAAATCATAGAATTTGCAGGGAAATGGATGGCATTAGAGCAGATTATGCTAAGTGAAGCTAGCCAATCCCTAAAAAACAAATGCCAAATGTCTTCTTTGATATAAGGAGAGTAACTAAGAACAGAGTAGGGACGAAGAGCATGAGAAGAAGATTAACATTAAACAGGGATGAGAGGTGGGAGGGAAAGGGAGAGAGAAGGGAAATTGCATGGAAATGGAAGGAGACCCTCAGGGTTATACAAAATTACATACAAGAGGAAGTGAGGGGAAAGGGAAAAATAATACAAGGGGGAGAAATGAATGACAGTAGAGGGGGTAGAGAGAGAAGAGGGGAGGGGAGGGGAGGGGAGGGGGGATAGCAGAGGATAGGAAAGGCAGCAGAATACAACAGACACCAGTATGGCAATATGTAAATCAGTGGATGTGTAACTGATGTGATTCTGCAATCTGTATACGGGGTAAAAATGGGAGTTCATAACCCACTTGAATCAAAGTGTGAAATATGATATATCAAGAACTATGTAATGTTTTGAACAACCAACAATAAAAATTTTTAAAAAAAGGAAAAAAAATAATAATAAAAGTGTTATGGTTTGGGCATGAGGTGTCTCCCTAAATCTACTGTGCTAATGCAAGTGACAAATGATTAGATCATGGGAACTATAACCTAATCTGTGTATTAATCAATTTAACCAAGTAATAGTTTGAATGGATTACTGGGTAGTAACTCTAAGCACATGGGGTGTGGCTGGAGGAAGTGGGTCACAGGGAGTGTGCCTTGGGGATTATATATTTTGTTCCTAGCTCCTCCCACTTTGTCTATGCTTCCTGGATGCCATAAACTGAGTAGCTTCTCTGTGCCACACCCTTCTGCCATTTTGTAAACCAGAGTATATAATGACAAGAGTCCATTTCTTCTATTCACATACTGTTCAAACATGTCTCAATGTCAGGTTTTTATGTAAAAACTTGAGCATTCCATTTAGAAATGCACCACTTTGCTTCATTGTTGCTTATGTAAATCAAAAAGTTAATGGTAATTTTAATCTACTTAAAAGGCATTCCATTTATTTCAAATTTCCTTCATTTACATTTTTAAGTTTTCATTTATTCCTCTGAGCTATTTCTAAAGCACAATATATTACACAAGTATAAAAACCAACAACATATAATGTGTAAAACTTGCTATAAAAATGTATTATCTTTTCTTTATTGCCTACCAGAGTTAAGCTTTTGTAGATTTATTATATGCCTCAGGTTGTGGGCAGTAATATAACTAGTACAATTTTAAGAAAAGACATTAATGTATAAGATATCCTATAAACATTTAAAGTATTTTCATAAAAACTTGAAAGTAATTCCTATGTGATTTCAATCATTTTATCTGTAGAAATCTCATCTGTGGTGACATGCTCTCACTTTAGAATAGTTTACAAAGATCTTCCTATGAGATATGAGGAAGAAGAAAATTCAGAAAATTTTACCTATAAGTTTTTTTTTCACCTAACAGTTATAGTTTTCAATAAATGATATCAATAATTTTTAGTTTTGCAAATGAGGAAAAAAATCTAATTTTGTGCATATGAAAGTCTCATTCTACTAATAATTTTACATCATAAAATAGTTTTGTAGATTACTTGCATTTTTCTAATGAGTCATATTTTATGGAACTAATTTTATGTTTCTCTTTTAGATTTTTCCTTTAATGCTTTTTCTCTGTTGAGGATTATACTTATGCTGAAGATCTTTAACAGTAATTTTTAAAGTGAAAAAACAAGATGTGCCCTTATCCCTAAACTGGAATCTGAGAACTTAGATTTCAAGAGGATTTCTACCACTAACTGATGTGAAAGGCTCACTATGCCTAAACTGTCCTACTTACCAAACTATACATCTTATATATGCACAACTTTTTGTGTATCAATTATTTATCAATAAATTTTCAAAAGACTATTCAAATTATAAATACATTTAACAGGATAATTTGAATTGACAATTGGCTATAAATATTTTCTGAGGGCTTAAATTCAAATATATAATATTATAAATTAGAGAAACTGTGATTTATAAGTTAATTTTTTTCTTAAAGTTTACAATATCTAAAATTTATGATTATACTTATGACAAGTCACATATGCTATGTCATTTTTTTCCTGTGGTTCTTTTTAGTTATACAAAAAGTTTCTTCTTTATGGCTGAGTAATATTCCATTGTGTACATATGCCACAATTTCTTTATCCATTCATCTATTGATGGGCAATTTTCAGGATATACAAGGAACTCAAAAAGCTTAGTACCAAAAAACAATTAATCAATCAATTAATTAATATCAATTAATTGATAATTAAATAACCAATCAATCAATAAGTGGACAAAGGAACTGAACAGAACCTTCTCAAAAGAAGAAATATGATAGTCAAGAAATATATGCAGGTAGGCTGGGTTTGTGGCTCAACGATACAGTTCTTGCCTAGCACATGCAAGGCCTGGGTTCAATCCTCAGCACCATATATAAACAAATAAGATAAAGTTATTCTGTCCAACTACAACTAAAAAATAAATACTTAAAAAAAAGGACTATATGCAGGGCTGGGGTTCTGGCTTAGCAATAGAGTGCTCACCTAGCATGTGTGAGGCCCTGGGTTTGATCCTCAGCACCACATAAAAATAAATAAATAAATAAAAGGTATTGTGGCCAAGTACAACTAAAAAATAAATATTTGTAAAAAAGGAAATAAATGCAAAAATGTTCAACATTGTAGCACCTAGAGAAATGCAAATGAAAACTATAGAGATTTCATCTCACATCAGTCAGAATGGTAATTATCAATAATACAAATAGCAACAAATATTGGGCAAGATGGGGGGGAGGAAATGCTCATATGTTGTTGGTGAGACTACAAATTGGTGCAATCCCTCTGGAAAGCAATATGGAGACTCCTCAAAAAGTTAGGATGGAACCACCATTTGACTCAGTTATCCAAATCTTCAGCATATATTCAAAGGATTTTAAATCAGCGTACTACAGTGATGCAGCCACACCAATGTTTATAGCAGCACAATTTACAAAAGCTAAACTGTGGAAGCAGCCTATATGCTATACCATTTAAAATATAAGGAAACACATTGTAAAAATAATTCCACAAATGTAAGCCTAACATACACAATGGCACGTGTGTTTGAGTATATGTATGTGTGTCTGTGTATGTCTTCACCTTCTCAGCTCAATACTCACAAAAATATTCATATAATATTTTAATGTAACAAGTTATAGAATATTTAAGATATTTATTTTCAAGATCAAACAATTACTCATTCAAAATTCAAATACTTTGCTAGCATTGAACTTCATAATAATTTAGACAGAATTTATCAGAGCAGTTCTCCACTTTTTATATAAAAAAAAAAATTTTGTTTTAATTTTTACAGGTTACATTTTTAGGTTTCATTTTTATTTTCAAGATTATTTTTAACAAAAATACTTTACATATATATATGGTACTTGGTGATATTTTGACACATATATGTATACCTTGTATAATATTTAAATCAAGTAAAACAGACCTATCTAATTAAACATTAATCATTTTATTATGGTGAAAACATTCAAAATCCTTTTTTTCTAGCTTTTTGAACATTACTATCAATACTAATTGTCAAATAATTTTAAAAGTTACTTAATGACAATTTTGAGGGTTAATTTAGGGATTATAGCCATTGACTATAAAGAGTTAAATATAGGTTATTGTTGTTTATTTTCACTTAGAATATATCCAATAAAAGATAGATACCTTTGTGAAAGTGAAAAAGTGTAAGTGGAAAATTGAAAAAGATAGCAAAAGAGAACTGGACAGTGAGTCCTGATCTCCTCACAACACAAAAAGGAGGCAATGAAGGAAAAGCAGAATTGAGAGGTGGGTGACAAAATAAATGCTCTAAGACTCAATATTACAACATCTGAGACCTGGACAGACTTTAAGGTAAGATACCAGAGTAGAGAATAAATGAAGGGTAGGGCAAGTGGCACATGGGGGGTACGGGTGGGGAGGAGCAACAGACAGAGAAGGAGTAGAAAAACTCTTAGCCTCACCCACTTAAAAACATTTGGAAAAGCAGAAAAATTTAAAGTGTGACAGGAACAGCAGGATCTTTAAAACAAAGCAAAGAGCTTAAAACCCAAACATGAAAAGAAAGCTGAGCTGGGGGTCCACAGCTATCTTGTGGAAATCTCAGCCTACCAGTCACCCCCTTAAATCAACATGGCATCTTCCCACACCCAGACTGCAAATTAAGCCAGAGAGAAGTCCCCTTCAGTGGGATCTCTTAAGAATCTGTCCAGAAAGAACTTCTAGAGGGTCCACTACCTGTCAAAAATTGCTAAAAATTCTTTCCCTCTCCTTCACCACAAACAAGGGCAGTGGGATGCTGTGGTGCTGTTCTGGGAAATGTGCCTAACCCAGAGCTATGCTCAGCCTCCATGACCCAGGTTATGGTGGAAAACTCTGTGCAGAGTCGCCTCCATTCCGAAACAGGGCAAACCAACAGCTCAGATCCTGAACAGAGGAAAGTGGATTCACCAGGACCCCACCGGCCCCAACCACTGATATGGAGAGTAGACGCCATGGAAAGCCTACAGACTGTCTCTGAGATCATGGAGCCATACCTGAATATCCAGTGATATAAAGCCCCAGTTCCAGATGGTGATAGCTAGAGACAGAAGGCTGCCACAATAAGTTCCCTGAATACACCAGGAAATTTAAGTAGAAACCTCCCACAAACACAGCCAGAGAGAGATGATGTAAAGAGAAAATTAGCAGAGTCAAGTCAACAGGAAGTGGCTGCTCTCAGCCTTAACTGGCACCCAGACTTACCTGTGATCACAACTGGTAAGTGGAAGGACACTGTTTGGACATTGGCAGGACATTGCACCAGACATAGCCAACAGAGAAAATCAACATGCACCATTCATAATCAGGGCTAGTGGAAACTAGAGCCAGGTAAACCACATGAATCCCTTCAACACAGCACTCCAGAGAGTGGCAGGGGAAATATTTCTGCACCAAAGAACACTCACATAAAACCCACAACCAGAGTACCTGTGCTTACAGACAGCCACCAGGATCTTCACCACATTGAAAAGGATCCAACAGAGGGAAGCAGGTACTCAGTGACCCACAGCAATCACAGGGACACTCAAGAGCCTGCATCTTAAACTCCTGTGCACAATAAAAACTCCCAATCCACAACACTGCACCCCCAAAGCAGTCAGGTGCAAGGCCCCTGGGCTGATAAACCAGAATTTGCTGGTGGAAGGTACATAGCAACTAGGGAATTGGCTCCTGTGCCCCTACATCTCTGAAAAGATCCAGACCAAAGAATGATGGACATCTGCTAATAACTAAACCCCAATGAAATCCAAACCAAGATTCTGTAAGAATTTGCTTCCCCTTGACATGATTTACTATAAATAACTGTAATGTCAACTTTGATCATATAAATAACTCTTAAAATTTAATAACAGTTTTTATTCCAATAGTCATTGTTGCACCTTCAACCCATTTGAATGTATTTAATAGTTTTAAGCATTAATTGGAATCAACCTTCCTATCATTGTTTCCCTAGCCCTAGTTTATATTTGCTTAACCCTTACTCATCCTCTTGCATTGCCTGCTGTTACCTCAAATACCCACCATTCATGTATTTCTCCTTTCTATCTTGGTATGAATAATTTTTCTTTATCTTTTTCTTCCTTTCATTTTTTTCTGTCTTTTTCCTTCTCTTTTTTGCTCAATCTTTATTCCTCCTCTCTTTTAGCCCTTATTTAAGGTTATAGTAAGCTTATAAAATTTAATAACTAATTTTTTACCTATTCCAGAATTTTATGATATGTTTATAACTGTATTTGATGAACTTTGGAGAACAACAGCAAATTTTTTTATTTCTTATAAAGTTGAATAGAACGAGGGTTGACTCTGAGGTGATTATAATGGAGTTGATATTGAGATTAGCAGAGGTCACACATTGACTTAAAATATCATTATCTGTATATTCATCCAACCCAGAGCTCTTAACAGAAAGAAACTAAAAGTAGTCCCCCATGTAAAAGAAGTAGTGATAATTACACCGATAGATGGGTAGACATATAAACAATATGAAAATTCAAGGAAACAAACCATCCCCAACAGGCCATAATGCTTTAACAACTGACTCCATCAATAACACAATGAAGGAAATGTCAGAGAATAAATGTAGAAAGTTCATAGTTAAAATGCTCTATGAGCTAAACAAATAAAAATAAAAATATGTAATAAGACATAAGGAATAAAATCAGAGAGAAAATACAGGAAGTGAAAGATAACTTCAATAAAGAGAGATTCTGAAAAAGAATCAAACAAATCTGAGAAATAAAATATTCAATAAACCAAATTAAAAATTCAATGGAAAGCATCACCAATACATCAGAACACTTTGAAGACATATTTTCAGGCCTTGAAGACAAACTACATAATCTTGAATATAAAGTTGACCATAAAGTAAAGAAGCTAAGAGATCACAAACAAAATATTCAAAAAATCTGGGATAACATTAGAGGTCAAATTTGAGATTCACTGAAATAGATGAAGGCTGTGAAATACAAGATAAAGGGATGCACAAACTTTTCAATGAAATAATCTCATAAAATTCTCCAAACCTTAAGAACAAGATGGAATTTCAAATATAAGAAGGATATACAACTCCAAATATTCAGAATCATACTAGATCCATCCCAAGACACATTAAATGAAAATGCCTAACATACAGAATAAGGATAGAATTTGAAATGCTGTAAGAGACAAATAACTGGTTACATTTATAGATAAACTGCCTATGACCTGCATGGCCATTAGTTCAGGTTTTCAGACCAGGCACTTAGAGAATGAAGAAAAGACAAACAGACACACAAATAGAGAAAAAGCTGGGTCTCAGGGGTTGACCACTCCTTGGTAGGGAGGTAGTGACAACAAGCTCAGCACATTTATTATATAGCTTTTCTTTTAATCAGTTTTTTTGCTGCTGTGACTAAAAGACCCGACCAGCACAATTGTAGAGGAGGAGAAGTTTACATAAGGGCTGTGGTTTCAGAGGTCTCCATCCATACATAACCTGGCCAAGGTGAACATCACAGCATGAAGAGTGTGGCAGAGGAAAGCAGATCACATTATGATCAGAAAGCAGAGAGAAACTCCACTAGCCAGATACAAATATATACCTGATAGCTATGCCCCTAATGAACCACATCCTCCAGCCACATCCTACCTGTCTCTAGACAATGCTCAGTTAATCCCATCAAGGATTTACTCCCTGATTGAGTTAAGGCCATAACCCAATCATTTGTACTCCAAATCTTCTTGTATTGTCTAACGTGAGCTTTTGGGGAACACCTCACATCTAAACCATAACAGGTATAAATATCAAAAGGATTTATTGTGAGAAAGTTTCTAAACCATACAGGTATAAATATCAAAAGGATTTATTGTGAGAAAGTTTCTTAAAAGTAAGCAAAACCAAGATCATGAGTATGATTAACCAAGATTATGATTATCAGATTGCACCAATAACTTTCTACCACTGAGCAGCTGGCATCTAAACCTCAAGGTCAAGAATAACTCCTTGACTGGCACAGAATCTCCTATTGAACAGGGCATCACCATGGCAACTAGACAATCTCAATTCAACACCTTTGCACGGAGAGATCCCAAGAGAGGCATTGCCTCTATCAAGGACAGTTCAAGACCCATAATTAAGCTGCCACTCTTGATAGTAAAAGAATCCAGAATTCACCTCATTTCTGAACCCAGACCATAAAAGTCAGGAAGTTTAGAATAATATATATGAAGCTCTGAAAGAAATGGATGCTAACTACACCCAGAAAAAATAGTTTCAGAACTGAAGATAAAATAAAATTCCTTTAGGTAAGCAAGAGCTAAAAGAATTCATAACAAGAAAGTCTGCGCTGCAAAATATAATAAAATATCTCATGAAGAAGAAATTAAAAATGAAAACCAGTATAGGGAGGAATTATACTAGAAGAACACTCAATTAACAGAGAATCAAGTCCAATTTATGCATTAGAAATAAATCAAAATGGCAGAAAATAAAAATCATCTCTAAATAATAATATTGAATATGAACAGGATAAAATATTCAATCAAAAGACATAGGTTGGTAGATTGGATTTAAAAACAAGACCCACCAGGCATGGTGGCACACACCTGTAATCCCAGTGGCTTGGGAGGCGGAGGTAGAAGGATCTTGAGTTCAAAGCCAGCCTCAGCAATTTAGAGAGGCTCTAAGCAATTTGGTAAGACCCTGTTTCAAAATAAAATATTAAGAGGACTGAAGATGTGGCTCAGAGGTTAAGTAACCCTGAGTTCAATTTCCAGTACCAAAAAACATAAAAATAAAAAACAAAACCCAGAATTATACTGTCTGCAAAAGACTCACTTTATAAGGAAAGACATGTACAGAATGAAGATGAAAGGATGGGAAAAAACAGACCATTCACATGGAACTCATTACCAAGCAAGGGTAGCTACTCCCAAATCTGATAAAGTGGACTTCAAGCCAAGAATAATCAGGAGAGACAAAGGTTACTTCATATAATACTTAAGAGAATCATATATGAACAATGTATAATAATGATAAACATCTATGCCACAAACAACAGAACATCTAGTACATAAAACATATCCTCTTCAATATTAAGAATCAGATATGCCAAAATAAAATAACACTGGGTGACTTTTAACACACCTCTCTCATCACTGAATAGATCATCCAAACATAAATTAAGATTCTATAGGACTAAAACATATAATTAATAATATGGACCTAAAAGACATCTGTTGAATATTTTATACATCAACGACTGAATTTACTTTTTTCTCATAGTACATGGAACATTTTCTAAGATAAACCATATTTTAAGTCACAAAGCAAATCTTAGCAAATACAAAAAAATAGAGACATTACCTTCCTTTCTGTCAGATGAAATTAGAATCAATGATAAGATTAAAAAACAGAAATCACTCTAACTGCTGGAGATTAAATAATACACTTTTGAAAGATGAATGGATAATAGAAGAAATCAGGAGAGAAATAATAAAATTCTTAGAAGTAAATGAGAATAATGATACAATATATCAATATCTCTGGAACAGTAGGAAGGCAGTTCTAAGAGGTAAGTTCATAGCATTGAGCTCTTACATTAAGAGAATAGAAAGATAGAAAATAAATAATCTAACATTATACTGATCACAGGCCATAGAAAAAGAACATGCCAATATCCAAATCAGTAGAAGACAGGAAATAATTAAAAATAGAGCCAAAATCAATATAAAATTGAGAATAAAAAAATACAAAACATAAATGAAACAGAGTTGGTTTTTTGAAAGGATAAACAAAATTAATAAACCTTAGCCAAACTAACCAAAAGAAAGAGAGAAAAATTCAAATTAACAAAATTCAAGATGAAAAAGAAAATATCACTATAGACACTAATGAAATCCAGAGAATCATCAGAAACTACTTTAAAAATCTATACGCAAATAAAGTAGAAAGTCTGGAAGATAAGGACAAATTCCTAGAGATATATGACCTACACTAATTAAACCATGAAGATATAGAAAATGTAAACAGATCAATACCAAGTAATGAAGAAGCTATTAAAAGCCTTCCAACAAATAAAAGCCCAAGATTCTCAGGCAAGTTCTCCCAGACCTTTAAAGTAGAACTAATACCAATCCTCCTCAAATCATTCCATGAAATAGAAAAGGAGGGAACACTACCGTTCAACGAAGCCAGTATCACCTGATACCAAAACCAGACAAAGAGATCAAGGAAAGAAAACTTCAGACCAATATCCCTAAACAGCGTGGGTGTAAAAATTCTTAATAAAATACTAGCAAACAGCAAACAAAAACACATTAAAAAGATAGTGGACCATGATCAACTGGGATTCATCTCAGGGTTGAGGCTGGTTCAACATACAGAAATCAATAAATGTAATTCACTACATAGACTTAATCACATCATGGTCTCAATAGATACAGATAAAGCATTTGAGAAAGGACAATACCCATTCATGTTTAAAACAATAGAAAAACTAGCAACAGAGGGAACTCACCTCAGCATTGTAAAGAGTATATATGACAAACACAAGGCAGACATCATACTTAATGTAGAAAAACTGAAAGCATCTCCTCTAAAACAGGAGCAAGACAAGGATGCCCTCTTTCACCACTCCTATTCAACACAGTCTTTGAAACTCTAGCCAGAGCAATCAGTCAAGAGAAGGAAATCAATGGAATACTAATAGTAAAAGAGCTCAAATTATTTCTGTTTGCTAAGGACATGATCCTATATTTAGAAGGCCCAAAAAACTCCACCAGAAGCTTCTAGAGCTCATAAATGAATTCAGCAAAGTAGCAGGATACAAAATCAACACCCATAATTCAATTGTGTTCCTATCCTGCAAAAATACATCTGCTAAAAAAGATATTAGGAAAACTGTCCATTCACAATAGCCTCAAAAAAAGGTGAGGGACCTCTACAATGAGAAATATAGAACACTAAAGAAAACTATAAAACTATAGAATATAATAAAGAAGACATTAGAAGAAGGAAAGAACTCCTGTGTCCTTGGATAGGCAAAATTAATATTGTCAAAATGGCCATACTACCAAAAGCCCTATACAGATTCAATGCAATTCCCATCAACAATCCAATAACATTCTTCTCAGAACCCGAAAAAACAGTTCTAAAATTCACTTTGAAAAATAAGTGACCCAGAATAGCCAAAGCAATCCTTACCAAGAAAAGAAAAGCAGGAGACATCACAGTACTGGACCTCTAATTATATTACAGAACTATAGTAACAAAAAAGGCTCTGTACTGTCACCAAAACAGGCATGAACACCAATGGAACAGAATAAAACACACAGAGATAAATCAGTATAAATACAGTTATCTGATACTGTAGAAAAAGGTGCCAAAAACATACATCAGAGAAAAAATAGACTTTTTAATAAATGGTTCTGGGAAAACTGGAAATTCATATGTAGAAAAATGAAATTTAATCCCTCTCTCTCACCCTGTACAAAAGTCAACTCAAAATGGATCAAAGACATAGGAATTAGACCAGAAACGCTGCAACTGCTAGAAAAAAAAATATAGCCCTAACTCTCTAACATGTCAGCACAGGAACAACTTATTTAACAAGACTCCTAAAACATAAGAAATAGAATTTAAAAATCAGTAAGTGGAATTTCATCAAATTTAAAAAGCTTCTACATAACAAAGGAAACAAGAGTGTGAAGAGAGAGCCTATAGAATGAGAGATCTTTTTCCACCTGCTCCTCAGGGCATTAACATTCAGAATACACAGAGAATTCAAAAAACTTAACAAACAAAAAAAAACACACAAAAAAATAACCCAAGGAGAATGAATGGAGAAAAGAATTAAACAAACACTTCTCAAATGAAGAAACACAGCCAGGCACAGTGGTGCAAACCTATAACCCCAGCAGCTTGAGAGGCTGAAGCAGGAGGATTCCAAATTCAAAGCCAGCTTCAGCAATTTAGTAAGGCCCTAAGCAACTTAGCAAGACCCTGTCTCAAAAAAAACATAAAGGGCTGGTGATGTAACTTAGTGGTTAAGTGACCCTACCCTGGGTTCAATCCCTACTACCAAAAGAAGAAGAAGAAGAAAGAAGAAAGAAAGAAAGAAAGAAAGAAAGAAAGAAAGGAAGGAAGGAAGGAAGGAAGGAAGGAAGGAAGGAAGGAAGGAAGGAAGGAAGGAAGGAAGGGGAGGAGGGGGAGGAGGAGGAGGAGGAGGAGGAAGAGGAGGAGGAGGAAAGAGGAAGAAATGATCAACAAATACATGAAAAAAAATGTTTAACATCTCTAGCAATTAGGGAAATGCAAAACAAAACTACATTGAGATTTCATCTCACTTCATTCAGAATGGCAATGATCAAGAATACAAATAATAATAAATGGTGAGGAAGTGGGGGAAAAAGATTCACTCATACATTATTGGTGGGACTACAAATTAGTGCAAGCACTCTGGAAAGAAGTATGGAGATTCTTCAAAAAACTAGGAATGGAACCATCATGTGACCCATCTTCCCACTCCTCAGTACATATCCAAAAGATTTAAAATCAGCACACTACATTGATGTAACCACATTGAGGTTTAAAACAGCACAATTCACAATAGCCAAGCTATAGGACAAACCTAGATGCCCTTCAACAGATGAATGGATAAAGAAGCACAACTTTATGGCATTTGCTGGTAAATGGATGTAACTAGAGACTATCATGCTAAGTGAAATAAGCCAGTCCCACAAAGGTTGAATGTTTTCTCTGATATGCGGAAGCTAATCCAAAATAAGGAGGGTGAGTTTAAAACAAAAACAGAGAGAGAGAAAGAGAAAAGGGAGAGGGGATTTTATCAAAAACAGAGGAAAGGTCAGTAGAATAGATGAAGGGAACAAGAAAAGGGAAAAACAGTAGAATTAATCTGATAAAATTTTTCTATGTGCATGCATGGATGTGGCACAGTGGGTCCCAGCATCTGGTGTATCCACAAGACATTAATTTTAAAAATAAATAAATAAACTGCAAATGGATTGAAGAGTGATTGGTGGAGTGGAGGGAAAGGAGGAGGGAGTATGGGGAGTGCTGGGGAATGAACTGGAGCAGGTTATGTTCCTTCCTTTGTGATAATGTCAGGGTGTATCCTACTGTTGTATATAATTTTTTTAAAAAAATTAATAATGAGTTAAAAAAAAAAGACCACATTCTCAAAAGGTTGATTCTTTAGTGGCCTTCTGGCTCATTCACTCTTTTCTCCTTTCTGGGATACATTTATTTTTAGCACTCTTCAAAGTAAAGTCTCCCAGATCAATTAGCTAGTTTGCTAAATAGTCACATAGGCAGGTACCCTCTGTTCTTTCCTTTCTGTACAATTGCTCACTTCATCTCTTCTATTGTTATGATTTTTATATACATGTAGAAAAAAAGGCATATATTCTATCCTATAACTACAACTTCCCCATTAATACCACACAAATTATTTGCTCATCTAGCACATTTCTGCAAACTCACAATTGGAAAATTTATTAACTAGTAGGGACAAACATGTACAGGAGCAGAGGCCAAAGTGGCAGCAGCAGCTGAGAGGCAGCTTTTCTACCCTCTGCAAACAGAGCCAAATCTGGGTCATTACATTCAGTAGGAAGCTTTGAAAAACACATTCCAACTCTGTGTAACTGGATGCTGAGTGGTTTTTGACCTAGTTTTGCACACCAAAAATGCAAGGTTGCCAGGGCATGGAGACTAGTGTTAGATCTGTGCCTCATTGTTGCTGGAAAGATACATAAAAGGTTAGCTTCATGAGTGTTCCAGATCTAGGACACAATAATGTGATTATGTTTGTTACCAGCTCAGTACAAAAGCAAACGCTCCATCATATTACTTTTTGCAGTTGTAAACAAATTGAAATTGAATTGAGAAGGATTTAGCAATCCCTTCAGTTCCCCTAAACTTGTATAGGTTTTTTTCCTGACTTTTGGCCTTGACCTTTCTTAGAGCATTTACTTAAGAAAACTAGAATTGTAAATTTGTTTCTACTCCTTTGAGATGTGTTTTTCAAAGGCTTTTGTAAGTTTTATGACTCAATAATGTTTTTCTCAAGAATCTGAAAGCCATATCTTTAAAATGTAAACCTCAGGGAGGATTAGCTCTTCTATCTCTCCATTTCTGTGGAAGAGAAAAAAGCCTAACTTGGGAAGACATTGCTCAAAGTTTTGAAATTAACCCTATCACAAGAAATTAGAAAGTTTATTTTTCCTTTTTGTAATGTAAGGGTAAAAGAAATTGAAGTTAAAGTGTAAAAGTTAAAGTGTAAAAGACCAAGCATTGTAAAGTTTCTAAGCTGCAAGGCCTGAGTTAAAATGTAAAGGATTAGGTATTGTTAGGTTTCTATGTTACCTGCAAAACCTGAAATTCCTGTAGTTGTTAAGACAATGCTTGGAACCTCCCAGTAAATATTTCCCCTGACTGCTTGGTTGTCTAATAACTTAAGGGCTCTGTGTGGTCTTGCACGTAGGCCTTGCAGGGCCTGGACCAATCAGTTTGAATGTGTACCCCGTTTAGAACTGACCTATCACCCCCGCCTGACCTGTTCCCGCCAATGAATGAACTAATCATGTCTCAGAATTATTGTTTGATTTTCCTGCGGTGTATGATGATATGTTAAAGGAGACTGTGATGTATGTAAAGTCCCGCCCTCCCAAAAAAAGTGTACTTAAGCAGTGCTCAGCCCCTGCTCGGGGCTCTGGGCTGTTCTCCCTTCTTGAGTGGGCACGGAGCCCTAGCATGCTAGATCAATAAATCCCCTTCTGCCAATTGCATGAGTGGTCACTTGGTGGTCTCTTTCTCCGACGCTTCGCCGGACCCTTACAGTAAAATCAATTATAGCAAACATGAATGGTCAGAGTTCTTACTTTGAATCTAGAACTTAAAAATCTCTCCTTTTGTTTCATCAGAATTAAGTACAGATTAAGTTCTGATCTCCCTTGCAGCCTTGAAGAAAGTCTCGCTTAGCTGTTTAACTTCATCTCATTCAATTTTTTACTTTGTAAAATGTTATTTAAAAATTATGGAGGCCAAAAACCAACCAACTCTTTCCATGACATTGGTGTTTTGATAGTCTGCACTCAGAGAATTATGCATTTTTTTCTGTTCCATGAGACTTCATTTACTGAGAATTATATTAATGTTAGGAAGTCCTCTTCATGATAAACCAAATCCTCAATGAGAACAGATTCCTTCTAGTTCCATGGCCTTTTGGCTTTGGTGTCTTATCTTCATAATGATACTAATTATTTTTCTGTTACCATAAATACTAAGAAAATACATTTCCTTAAACAGGGACCCTGTTGCATTGATACTCAGGCTCTATCCTGCCTTTCTCTTCTAATCTCACATGATGACCACAAATTCAGGCAAAATGAGCTACATGACATTTCTAAATATATATACTAATATATATTATTATATTAAACAAATCATTAATCCACAATTAACTGCCTTTGTTTCTTTCACAATATTTGATTATGTCTCCGCATCTCTATTAAATTTGGAAGAGTTATTAGGACATTTTTAAACTAATGCAAATCTTGATAATGTTCCAGGCAGCATGTTTCACACCTTCTAACTCCCTCAACATTTGGCTTTTTATCATATTTCCCCTAACCTAAATCATCTCTTCTCTTGGACTGTGAGCTTCTAGAGAGCATAGATATGATTTATTTATTAGTTTGTACAGCTAGTACTTGTACATTAAATATCATTCAACAAATGTTTACTAAATTGGCAAAATTATTTAAATGCATTGAATATAATAAGGTGCAAAGACCAATAGAATATGTTGACCTAGTAGATCAGGGGAAAAAATGTTTCAAAAAACTCAATTTCACAAATCTAAATATTATTATTGTCTCTTTCAACTAAATTTGTTAAGTCCTTTTAAATGTTTGTGAATGTTTTAACATTAAAATAACATATTGCAAGGGTGAAAGTTATTTGAAACCATCATTTCCAAAGGGAAATACATTTAGAATCTCTTTCCCACTCTAATTTCTGAGCAAGTATAAACATAAATTCTTATTTAACAATTAGTATGTTCCTTGCTCCTCTTAAAAGTTCATTCCATCCATTCCATTGACATATTTATTTATTTATTTATATAAGCCTGTTTAAATCCTTTGTGGAAGAGAGGAATATATACCTATACATACATACATGTGAGATTTCCAAAACAAATGAAAAGTTAGTCTGAATTTTCCCCATTAGAAAACCTTCAACTGTAAAATCAAAGATACAGGCAAAGATTTTCTCTTTCATTTTAAAACCTTTACTCAAAGAAAATGAGCTAAAATGCATAAAACATCAACATGAAGCTACAACTTTTTCCCCATACCTATATATACAAATTGGATAAGATCTCAGAGGGCATTGGACTCTATTCCTTCCATACTGATCTTCTCTTACCTGGCTTCACAAACATCACTTTTAAAAATGGGGGCAAAATAGTTAAGAGACTGAACTCAGAACAAGCCTGAGTCACAGGATCTAATTTAAGCCATGAATGTAAAGCATGAAAACACTGTGTCAACCAGAATGCACTGCAAGCACATACTCAAGCACCAACCAATCAATCAATCTATGCACTTATTTATTTATTGCCTCAGGACTTTTATTTTTAAAACTGAGTCATGAAATCCTATCCTACCACTGGTCACAAAGCATTCTGAATCCTACATTTTCTTCCATCATTCTAAATATATTTTTTTCACATTTAGGACTTTAATAATTTTGTGTAAACATTTAGTCTTATTTCTCTATATATACTGACCCACCTTTCACCACACTGTTTGCCCCATTGAATTAAGGTGCCACCTCTATCACAAATTCAAGTTCTGAATATATATTTAATATCTTCGAGATATCTATTATATTTTTGGTCATTTGCCTGTTGTACCAATGTAAAAATCTTTTGTAATATTAAGATTCCATGTCTTTATAATCAATGAGGCAATCCTTTCTATTTTTCATTTTATTTAAATATTAGTAGAGTTTGATTTTTCACAAGTGAAATTTCAAACTTTCTAAAGTAAGTTTTTTAAGCTCACCATAACAATACCTATGAAATTTTATTAAAAATACATTGATTTTTCCTATTTTATTTGAGGAAGACTGAAATATTTTTATATAAACCAATCCATCCAAAAACACAGCATATCTACCCATGTATTCATGATGTCTTATCTGCTTTACTGTCAAGTTTAAAAGTTTTCTTTAATATTGCATTATATAGTCTTGCTTAATTCCCATACACTTTTCAGTTCTGCTGGCATTGTGCATAATATATTTTTCAGATTCTACTTTTGTTGTTTAGTCTGGATGATAATAAAATTATTCTGTAATCCCAAGAGATTTTCAAGTCATAAAAGAAAAATGTCAATCTAAATTTTTATCAAGTAAAGATAACTTTTTTGAGATTGCAAACAAAGCTGAAAACAAATATTTTCAGATAAATTAAATCTTAGCCAATATTTTATTCTCAGACATAAACACTACAAGCTATTGTATGGAAATTGTTGCTAGTATTCATACTATTTTGGTTCCAGTAGTAAGTTAGTCTTCATTGTTATCATTGTTTCCCTGATATAATATCCCTTAACCACACCCCCCTCACCACAGTATCAGGAATTGACCCCATGGTCACTTTACCACTAAGCCACATTCATCCATTTTTTTTTTTTTTCATTTTAAGACAGATAGCTAAGTTTCTTAGGGTTTACTAATTTACTGAGGCAGGCCTTGAACTTGCCTGAGATTCCCAAGTGGCTGGGATTCTTGGATTACAGGCATGTGCCACCATGCCCAGCTGTCCTTCATTTCTACATATTTTTATTTTTTTCTCTTTCTTTTAGGATTTTACTAGTTTGATCATAATATCCTAGGTGGAAACTACTTAGTATTTACTGTGCTTTTGATTTTTCGGAGCTGCCCCTTTCACTCAGCATTATAGCCTCCAGTTCCATCCATTTACTGGAAAATGCCGTAATTTCATTTTTCTTTATGAGATTTTTGTCAAATTGATTTTTGTCAAATTTAAAATTTTTTCTGTGTTGGTACCTATACACAATAGAATATTACTCAGTCATAAAGAATGAAATTATGGTATCTTCCAGTAAATGGATGGAACTGAAGGCTGTCATGCTAAGTGAAAAACAACCAATCCCACAAAACCAAAAGCTGAATGTTCTCTCTGATATGTAGATGCTGATCTGATTCTTAATATATGGAATCTGGGAGGCAGTAGAGGTTCACTGAATTGGACAAGAGGAAAGAGAGTGGGGATAGGAATGGAAAAGAGAGTAGAATAAATTGTACATAACTTTTCTATGTTCATATATGAATACATGACCAGTGTAATTTCACATCACGTACAACCACAAGAATGGGAAGTTTTACTCCATGTATGTATGATATATCAAAATACATTCTACTCTCATGTATAACTAGAAATAACAATTTTTTAAAAAAACAAATAATAAAGTATATAGTTTTTTATTATTTGGCAGAGAAATTCCATTTCAAGGAGCAATGCCACTGTACTTTATGCAATATTGTGATTTAGAAGTCATTCTACCTTTGAGACTATTATTGGATTATAAATCTCTTGCAGAAGGCTGGGATAGTCTGGGAAAGCAATATCAACTATATTACAACTGGAAAAAGTATGATGCTGAGAGGAATAGGTTTGATAGTTAGTGTTTTTAAGCAAAAAAAAAAAAACATTAAACAGGCAAAGATAATGTCTTTTTAAGTTAATAAGCTTTCAATTTCCCACTTAAAAAACAATAAGTCCTGGGTTCCGGTAGCTCAAAACTACTGGTCTTTTAAATTATCTTTTTGCTTCTCTTTCTGACCCCAGTGAAGGAATTTTTTAAATTTATTATTTTGATTGTAATAAAGGCTTTCCCACCTTTCAAGTCCAAGTTTTTCAAATCTTTCTGCTCTGCTTTCTGCTCCTGATTATCACAATAAAATGTGGCTAAAAGTCACCAGGTTAAGAAATCCATTGCTTTTAAAATCAGCCTCACTGAAAGTCTCAGGACATGGGCAAAATCCAGAAAACTTATCAACCAGAACATAATACGAATGGCCTCTAGTCCAGTTATCATTAGTGTCCTCCTTTTCCTTTAAACCCTCTTGAGCCCTCTCATCACTGTCTATGGTCATATTCGCTGGGAGCCATTAGCCAAGTAGGTATGACAATTTCCTTGCCAGCGTACCCCATGTTGCTTAGTGGAAGGACTCGTGGAAATAGGACATTTTGCAGTGACATTGCATGTATGTGACCTTGCTCAAGGACCAAGGCGGATCCGAGTTTAGGGTGTTCCCAGTTTAGGATAATCGGGTTTAGGGCGTTCCAGGTTTAAGATTATTCCTGCTGGGAATAGGGCGTATCCTGCTGCCTGAGTTCCCCTTGAGTTCTCACGGGATTCAGACAGTATTTTTTGGGAGACAGAAGCCCAGTGGGGGTGATTTTGGGCAGAGAATGTGGATTTCCCCAGAACGTGATTGTACATGGCTGATGTGAGTTCGGGAATAAAGAGTTGCTGTTTGAACCTACAAGCTGTGTGGTGGCTCGTGATTTTGTGCCCAGCCAGACTGCAGCATTTGGCGTCCCATGCGGGGAACTTCTGAAGCTTGGAGGTAAGTGAAATTGCTCGTCCCTGAGGAAGAGCAAAAGAATGGGTGACCATTTCAAAAAAAAAACAGTGCGTTCTTGTTTTGATTTATCTTGTTTTTGTTTCAAGCTGCCTATCCCTAGAAATTTCTCAGGCAAACTGGAAAAAATGGTTGACTAAAGGTTTGAAGTTTGTCGGCCCTGAGGAAGAGAAAATTGATACAACGATTTTTTATTCTGTTTTTGTCTCATTCAGTTTCGGTTTTGTTTTGTGTTATCTTATTGGGTTTAGTAGATTAGAAATTAGTAAAAACAAACCAAAAAGATGTTAAGTAAATTGTTAGAGGTTCAGACCATGGAGAAAGACATTTTAGATCAAGCAAAAGAGAAGGTCTCTTGAGCTAGTCAGACAGAGGAAGAAAATTTAAAGGAAAAGGGGTTGTTAGGAAAAAGGCCCCAACAGGAGGCTGTTACTAACTCCATTTTATCACAAGAGGGC
>NW_025999942.1:10426862-10486657 GCF_001458135.2 Marmota marmota marmota | reverse complement strand
CCCCCACTGGCACCAAGGCCAAATTTGGGGGCTAACAGAGGTGAGGCAAAGAACCTCACCCCCCCACTGGTACATAGACCTATCCACAAGTATGGCTGTTATGCTGGACCGGTGGTCAGTGACGGGTATGATCCAATTGCAGTGGTATCAACCTAAGACAGGAGGCTGATGCCTAAAGGTCAGTTTTCCGATGACGGGTAAGAACCATATGTTGAATTGGACAACCTACTAGGCACGGTCCTTAAGCCACATTGCTTGTTGTTTAATTAATCAGAAGGGGGGAGATGCTGGGAGCCATTAGCCAAGTAGGTATGACAATTTCCTTGCCAGCGTACCCCATGTTGCTTAGTGGAAGGACTCGTGGAAATAGGACATTTTGCAGTGACATTGCATGTATGTGACCTTGCGGATCCGAGTTTAGGGTGTTCCCGGTTTAGGATAATCGGGTTTAGGGCGTTCCAGGTTTAAGATTATTCCTGCTGGGAATAGGGCGTATCCTGCTGCCTGAGTTCCCCTTGAGTTCTCATGGGATTCAGACAGTATTTTTTGGGAGACAGAAGCCCAGTGGGGGTGATTTTGGGCAGAGAACGTGGATTTCCCCAGAACGTGATTGTAGACGGCTAGTGTGAGTTCGGGAATAAAGAGTTGCTGTTTGAACCTACAAGCTGTGTGGTGGCTCGTGATTTTGTGCCCAGCCAGACTGCGGCAATATTGGCATTCTGATCTTCTTAGCTCCCACAAGAATTGGCCATTAAGCTTTACTTACAACCACTAAAGCATTTCCAGCTTGCACTGCTACACATCTCAAAATGCCTCCCACCAAATCCAAAAAGCTCCAAAATTTTCTGAAACACAAGGTCAGGTTAATCACAGCAACACCCCGCTTCTCTGTACCAATTTCTATTATAGTCAGCTTTTTCATTGCTGTGATAAAAGGACCGTACCAGAACAATTGTAGAGGAGGAACGGTTTAATTAGGGGCTCACAGATTCAGAGGTCTCAATCCATCAACAACCACATCCATTCCTCAGAGCTCAAAGTGAGGCTGAACATTGTGGTGGAACAGTATAGTGGAGGAAAGCAGCTCACATGGTAATCAGAAAGCAGAGAAAGAGGTCTCCACTTGTCAGACCAATTCCCACCTCCTCTAGACATAGCTTACTACTTCAGTTACCACTCAGTTAATCTAATTTATTGATTGAGTTAAGACTCTTATAACCCAATCATTTCTTCTCTGAAGCTTCTTGCATTGTCTCACACATGAGCCTTTGGGGGACACCTCACATCCAAACCATAACACATGCCAATTCTTTGTTTTCTCAAAGTTTGACAGAATGATTAAAGCACAGATATCTTCAATATTTATTATATACCAATTAAATAGATCACTGCCAAGTAATGAGTTTTGTCTAAAATGCTACATATAACATTATACTATACAAACATAAACTACCATGAAATGGGATAAATATTTTTCCTAGGTATACAAAGCATATCAACATAAAGTTAACCAGTTCAGTCTTAACACATAAAATCTATATCTGTAGGAGGGACACATCCTATAGAGCATAGTACTATTTGACCTATATTAGTCAATTTTAAATCATAAATAAATATTCTCCATCAACTACAACATATAAAATACTGCTAATCCAGTAATAGAAATACAGAATAATTTAGGATGCATTTAGATTTAGTGACACATAAGCTCTAAATTAGATTTTAGAACAGGAGTTTAATGCATAATATAAATTAATATCTTCATATGTACATATTTGGTTTCCATCAGTGCAAGAGAAGCAGAATCAAAAACTGTGTGAGTATATGAATGCAACCACCCTGGAAAATCTCTTGTTGAAGTCACTACAAATTTATTTCCTTACAAATCTATTAAACTTCTCTAAATTTCACCTCAATTTATTATAATGTTTGACATTATTGACCTCCCACTTTTTAAATCCATTTTTCAGCTAAAGCAGTATAGACTTCTTATCAGCTTACCTCTGATTCAATGACTTCTCTCTGTTCCTACTAATTGACCCTTTCATTGCCATAGGCATTTTTTCAGGCCTTTGTACTTCTCCTTAACAATCATGTTACAGAATCCTTCTTGAGCAGTCACAATAATTAGTGCTATGGTAGTTTTAAATCTAACTTTGTATCTCAATTCCTGTAGAAAAGCATCAGATATTCCAGTAGTATTTCACACTACCTAACTAAACTCAAAAGTTTTTTTTTTTTAATACTTTGTTTCTAATTGGTACACTGTCAAAATATGGAACATCCAGAATAGAAATTAGGTGATTGTCATTATGTTTCCTTTTACTTCATTGCCTATATCAAATGTGACATAAAATCCCTTTCCTTTTGTAGGGTTTGCTGTTGCTTTCCTTAGGAGACACAGCAGTGTCTCCAGGGGCAGTGAGGGTAGTACCTAATAACAACAAGATACATGCTTTTTGAAAAACTGCATTAGGCTCAACAGGAGCAGCCATGGGGGTTGATATGATTCTGTTACTCTCACTTCATCTTCCCCAGCTTTCAACCTCTGGGTGGATTCAAAGGCAATGATTGCTAGAACCAGAGTATTAAGGGCTGCCCCCTGGCTTCAGGGTGTGACTAATAGCAATCAGTCTTGCTTCAGAGCCTGGGAGATAAACATGAAGTAAGACTCTTTCCTTAATTTATTCCTTCCTCTACTCTTCCTCACTTTCTTCTAAGAGCACTCTATAAATAAATAATGCACACCTGAATTACAGGCTCAGGCTGTATTAATAGGAAACCTGACTATGACACCATTCTTCAAAGTATTTCTCAGTTAATCTCTCTATATTCATAGAGCCCTAATTTAATGCCTGGCCTGGATCAACTACAACAGCTTCACAGATCAGTAACTAGTTTCTGCTGGGAATCATTCATATATTTGTTAAAGTTGCACCATATTCAAAGAGAGCTTTCTAAATTATGATAGTCAGTCTATTGTAGTTGCTAAAAGCATCTCTGTACCAAGATTGCCTGGGTTTGGATTCTACTTTCACTGTTATTGACTGCATAATTTGAATGAAATTCCTAATTTTCCATTACTCAGTATTCTAGTCTCTAAGAAAAATATGGAGAAAACAAGGATTTCCTTTTCCTTCAAGACACATGCAAAGCACTTCAAACAGAGCTTGGCATGTGATTAACACTGTGCATATTAACAAGCATTATCATTTTATTTATTTATTATTATTATTAACTTATTTATGTTACTCCCCTTCTCAAGAATCTACATTTGCTCCTAATTGTGCATAGTGTTTCAAATTCAAAACTTCCCTACTAGTTTTCAAGGTCTATATTAATCATCTCCGTCCCACTTTTATGGCTTAAGTTCTCACTATTTCTAATATTAACTCTTCTACTTTCACCAAACCATTATCATTATAATTTTCATAAACACAAATTCTTTAGTTCTCTATTTTTTCCATAGTAATCTCATCTTTCTAGATACAACACACCATTTCTTCTCACAAGGTTGACCTCAAATGCAATTTTTCTGAGAATCTTTCAAAACACATTACCATGCTGTTAATTATTTGACTGTGTCTCACATTTGACAGTAGAACCATATTTTCATTTCGGTTATCTGCAAAGAAAATAATTTCCTTAATTATTTGATAGGCTTCTCTTAATTAATGAATTTCTCTTAACTAACTAATTTCCTATTGTAGGGTTTGCTATTGCTTTTCTTAAGAGACACATATTGGAAACTCCATGAGGAAAAGCATCATGTTTTATAATTATTATACATCACAAACACTGGTCAAACTAGCATTGACCAGTGTTAGTATATGTTAACAAAATGTTTTCCTTGATAAGTACAAAGAACTAATTTCACATTTTACTGAATATCAACAGTAGGCATAAACATGACATTAAAATGATATCCAAGTCATAGGGAAAACAAAAAAAAATTAAAGTTCAGCTTCTCTAATTCTTTTTTTATTCTTTTTAGTTATACGTGATAGTAGAATCTATTTTGACATAATTATGAAAGCATGAAATATATCTTGTTCTAATTTCCCTAGTACCCTTCATTCCACCTACTGTTCCCTTCCCTCTATTGATCTTTCTGCCATTTACCCATAGTTTTTTTTTAATTAATTTCTTATGGATATACATAATGATGAGATTCACCATAGTTATATTCATATATGTACATAGGAAAGTTATGTCAGATTCATTCCACTACTCTAATTCTTATGATTTAGATACAAAGTGCCCCAAAAGGCTCATGTGTGAGACAGTGCAAGAATGTTCTAAAGTAAAATAATTATGAGTGTTGTAATCTATCCAGTGGATTAATCCATTGGTATAGACTACTTGAGAAGTGACTAGAAGCAGGTAAGGTAAGGCTAGAGGAAATAGTTTACTGAGGACATGATTTGGGGGGTTATATTTTGTTACTGGTAAGTTGGGGGAGCTCATTCACTCTTGAGATCGATTGATATCTCTCTCTCTCTCTCTCTCTCTCTCTCTCTCTCTCTCTCTCTCTCTCTCTTCCTGATTGCTATGTCCTGAGCTGATTTCCACTGCCACATTCTACCACTATGATGTTCTGCCTCATTCTGGGCCCAGAGCTATGGAGTGGTTGACCACGGACTGAAACCTCTGAAACTGTAAGCCAAAATAAATTTTTCCTCCTTTAAACTGTTCTTATTGGGTCTTTGGGTCACAATGACACAAAGATGACTAAAACGCTAATCCATTTATTTTCCTCAGGTACAAAGCTATTACAAGTATAAAGCTAAATGAGAGATTTACATGGTTGTTAGAGTTAATAAAATGGAAGAAATTAGTTATTTCTTTTTTATCAGAAACATTCCATCAGCACAGAGAAGCAATATTATTTGTCTGTTCCTGGATATTAATATCTAAGTTACTTACGAAAGTAATTTCTTTTTACTGCATTTAATATGGCTTAAGAGCTACTAAATGCATCATCTCAGTTATATTAGTCTATATTATATTGGTGCATTTAAGGAACACTAATATATAAGGTGAGGAAATATTAATCAATGCGTACTAAGTTATATTTAGACAGGAATAAGAAGTTCTGATATGCTATTGCACCACAGGATGACTGTACAGAGAAATCTCAAAAAGGTAAAGCGAAATATTTTAAATGTTTTCACAACAGAGAAAGGAGATATGTTTAACTTAAATATTACACAGTCATACATATATTAAAACATCAATCACATGGTGCCCCAATAATTGTATAATTTTTATGTTTACTGTCTCACTTAAAAGATTAAAATAATTTAATTTTAAAAATAAGTAGGTAGATAAAATATAGAGAAGCTTAACAAATATATCTAAAATTATTTATGGCTTTTTAGAAATAAATCTCTAATTTTCTTACAATATCTGTTGAGGTCTAGGGTTTATTGTGCTTAAACCAAAACATGAACTTGTCACTTTTCCTCTCCATTAATATTATGACAGGTCATTAATTTGGTGACCAGTAAAATGTCATATTTTCAGCATATCATGCTGACGTGGCACCCCCTTTCTCCACAGAAAAGCCTCTTCATCATGGCTGATTTTAGGACTGTCAGCAAGAGTCTCTGCAAAAGAGTTCAATGTAGATAAACTTCCTATTTTCATGTCACCCTGTTTACTTGGCCACTGGCCAAGAAGATACCAGCACTCCAGGGACTTGACACCCCCTTACTAGTTTTTCACAAACATATCCAGTATAGTACTTTAAATAAATGTGCAAACAAGGCCTCTGGCCTTGAGCTGGGCTTCACAGAGATGTCTACATTTTTAAGATAAGTTACAAATGGGCCCATGGTAACAGCTGGCAGGTGGAGGAAAGAAGGGGGAGAAGAAGCTCTCCCCTTCTCAGGTGTTGTCCTTGAAGAGTTAACTTGCCCAGAACAGTGAGAGAAAAAGCTGCTTTCATGTGAACTTTTGCAAACTGTGAACTTCTGATCCCCTCCCCTTACATGCTGGGTTTAAAATTCTGAAAGTCCCTGAACTCGGGGTTCAGGGGATTGATTGATTACAGCAAAAGCTGTGCCCTCTGAGCCTGGCTGCAGCCAAATAAAACTGTTTCCTGCTATCTTTGGTGCCTTGCCTCATTTGTCCCTACAACAATGCTATACTGGTTATTGTACTATGGACTTGTTATTATACTATGGTTATTCTTAAAGGGAATTTTTTCAAATACTATACTGACTATATTGTGTGTTCTTATTTTCTGATTTTGCATATATTCCTGACTTAAAATTGTCCTTCAGGCTCTCCCAAGTATCTTTTATACTAATGAGTTCTTGTTTTGTTTTGTTTTGTTTTGTTTTTTAAGCAAAATCAAATGACATTTTTTTCATCTTTTCACCTGGTAAAAATAGCATTAAGATTCTACTTAAAATTTTTTTCATTGAAAACATACACAAACTTTTATATAACAGATCAGATAACTATTTCTTGGTAAAGGAAATAGAATGGACTGTGGTAGTGTACACGTGAAGTAGGATTCATTGTTTTTTCCAAATGATTCTAATATTTTTGAACAATAAGGTTTTTCTTATTCTTTAATTTAAAAAAATGAGTTTTACCTCTCAAAAAATAAAAGAATTAAAATTCTCCCATTTTAGCCTTCTGAAAATAAATTACTAAGTACCATTAACACTAAGACTTGTAAGGAAGCCAAAGCACCATGAAGAAAAAGTCTTTTTCTGTTTTTTTCTTTTCTTTTTTAACTCAGATACCTAAGAAGTCCTGTTTTTGAAGCAAAAGTATCTTTTTTCATACTTCTTTTCATAGTATAGCAGAATAATTAAGGACTGAATTTTGGAGCCCATGTAGACTTGATTCAAATTCCGAGTATGATTTTATTCTCTATGAAAGAAGGTCAAATTGTTTAATCTAAGGCACAATTTCTTTTCTAGTAATACATGGAAAGTTTTCTTATGAACAAAAGCATACTAAAATAATAAATATATTTTTGAAATTATATGATTATCAAATATGTAAAAGGATGAAAATAGAATACAACACATCTTGAAAGATCCAATATTTCTGTCTGTAGAATAGTAATCTTCTTGTCATCATCAAATATAATTTGACCATAAAATTAGCAAATATAATTTGATCATAATTGATCATAATAGTATTTTATTAATGATTATATTTGATCATAATCATTATATTTGATCATAAATTTAGTTCATGATTATTTGAAAGAGTTCAACTAATATATATTTATACATATCTTTTTCAACTCCTTAAAACAAAGGGCAAACCCATCCTTTATCCTGCTATATGGGCCCTATTCTCCAGAATTAACATGTACATCCTTCCAAATTTTCTATAAACATTGTAAATAACATTATTTCCAACTCAGAATATGTTAGCTATAATATTTTTCCACTTATATCTACTCAACACAATTACTTTTAATAATGGTTAAAGTGGGATAAAAATTTAACAAGCTGAACCTACATATTTCAATACTTACCTGTGTATTATATCAGAAAAGACACTGAAAATCCCATAATTGTCCTACTATTAAAAATTCAAGTATGTCAAAGTTAATGTTGATTTTATCTTTCTAATTTTCATCTGTCATGCCTCATTACAGGTAGCCTATCTATTAAAAAAATCCACTCTGTTTGGTATTCAGATGTTTACATGCAAATATTTTGGTTCACTTGTTGATAATCAATTATGACGGGCAATTTGTGAGAAATCTATATTTATCTTAAGATTTTTGTGAGGGCTGAGAACAAAAGTGAATTCAGAACTTTGGGTGTTTTACTTCCAAAAATGTATTAATGTATTACCTAACCTAATTATTATTCTGAAAGAATAATAGGTTAACCAACACATTTATTTTCTAATTTACTTTCTTTTACCTAACCTGATTATTATTCTATTTAAAAACAATACTAGCAGTAAATTAATATATCAACAGAGACATGACATTTTATAAACGGATTAATAATTGTGACATACATAAATTTAGAAACTCATATATAACATAGCCAGCATTCAAATAAAGTATTTTATAATGGGGAATCCTAAATTCGGATAATTTTTTAACTTGAAAAAGATTTATTTGTAAATTTTGAATGATGTGATATATATAAATTAAATATGATTTTTACAAATGAATATTTAGTGATTGCTTATATTAGCTTTTGATATCTTTCCTGAAAGAACAGTGGACCATAAGACAAATTACTCAGATTAGGCCTTGACTTCCTTAATAAGACTCCTATAGCACAAAAATTAAAATAAAAAATCAATAAATGAGATGGATTCAAACTAAGAAGTTTCTTCTCAGCAAAAGAAACAGTGAGGTGAATAGAGAGCCTACAGAATGAGAGCACTACAGATAGAGCACTAATCTCTAGAATATATAAAGAACTCAAAAATCTTAGCCAAGGAACTGAACAGACATTTCTCAAAAGAAGATACACAATCAATCAACAAATATATGAAAAAATGTTCAATGGAAATCAAAACTAGAGATTTCATATCACTCCAGTCAGAAAGGCAACTATCAAGAATATCAAGAATACAAACAACAATAAGTGTTGGCAAGGATGTGGGGGGAAAGGCACACTCATATATTGCTGGTGGGACTACAAATTGGTGCAACCAATATGGAAAGCAGTATGGAGACTCCTTAGAAAACTTGGAATGGAAACACCATTTGACCCAGCTATCCCACTCTTCAGTCTATACCCAAAGGACTTAAAATCAGCATAGTACAGTGACCCAGTCACATCAATAGTCATAGTAGCTCAATTCATAATAGGTAACTATGGATGCAACCTAGGTGCCATTCAATAGATGAATGGATAAAGAAAATGTGGTATAGATACACAGTGGAATGTTATTCATAATTAAAAGAGAATAAAATATGGTACATGCAGATAAACGGATGGAGTTGGAGAATATAATGCTAAGTGAAGTTAGCCAATCCCAAAAAAAACAAATGCTGAATGTTTTTTCTGATTTAAGGATGCTGATTCATAATGGGGTTCGGGGGGCATAGGAGGATTAGATGAACTCGAGATAGGGCTAAGGGGAGGGAGAGAAGGGAGGGAACATGGGAATAGGAAAGACGGTGGAATGAGATGGACATCATTACCCTAAGTACATGTATGAAGGCACAAATGGCGTGACTCTACTTTGTGTACAACCAGAGATGTGAAAAATTGTGCTCTATGTGTGTAATATGAATTGTAATGCATTCTGCTGTCGTATATATCAAATTAAAATTTAAAAATAAGTAAAATTTTAAAAAGACAAATTACTTATGTTTACATTATTTAAAATTATTATATTTCAAAAACACATTTCCCAGTGCTAATGATTACATACTATAAGTAATTTGCCCTAAGACAACACTCAGCTATATTAATCAAAAAGAAGGAGAAAGTTTTAAATCCATTTGTTTGTTTCCTACTTATGTGATAATTATTTGCTTTAAGCCAATAGCTAGTTTTACATCAATTACAATTTTTCATTGTGCAAGTATATAAACAAGGCAGTACAATATACCTACAGTTTTTCAAAGCCATTTTTTAGGTTTCCCACAGATACTTTCACATATTTATTAGTATTAATTTAACCTATAATTATAAAGATGCAAATTGTTTATAATATATCACTATAATTTTAAACCATAATGTTTTCTAAAATATTAGTTGGGAAGACATTAAACCATTAGGTTGAGATAGCTCCGGCATTCCAGATTTCTATACATGCAAAGCCCAAGTTGGAATAGCTTAGAATTTTCCAACTAATCTCTAACTAGGCCACTAGTCCTCCCTAACCAATCTAATACTTTCTTGTTTCCAGGAACACCTTATGAAAGTTTTCCTTCTAGCTCTTTTGGTGAGGCTCTGATTAATGTATTGATATCTGTCCAAATAAACTTTAAAATTTTAGTGTGCCTAAATCTATCTTGAAAACAATGTAGAATATTATGAATATAGGAGAACTGCATAATGTATTCCTTAAAAATGTTTCAAATGAGAAAGAAAATGTTAACTTATGACTAATAAAAGATGACTAGATAATATAAATTATATTCCACTGCTCTTTTCTTTTAAAATAAGCATGTATGTGTTATACTTTTGAGCTGATTATGTCACTTGTCTACTAAAACATACATATGTACATATATAAATATTTAATAAATTTATGAGTTAAAAGAAGTAAATTTAGTTATATAAGGAATAAATCTTACTCTGAAGTATGTAATAGAATTTTATCTTAATGCTAGTTCAGAATAATGTATTTTAAAATTTTATTTATTTATTTATATGTGGTGCTGAGGATCAAACCCACCTGCCTCACAAGTGCCAGGCAAGCACTCTACTACTGAGCTACAACCCTAGCCCAGGATAATGTACATCTTGACACATATTACATCATTGAATAGTTCTTTCAACAGTAATTACTAATAATTAATTCAGCTTTACAATAATATTTTTTAAATAAATATGAATAATATAGAAGAATACTGGACCCTACATGACCTAGATTATTTATTCAATGTTATGATCTTTACCAGATATTTCTAGATGGTAGAAATATAGTCATAGTAGAAATATAGCCATATTTTTCAAAACCTTTTTAATAGTCCATACATAGGTATGTGTGTGTGTTTGTGTATCTAGTTATATATAACTTTAGTTACAGAGAAACATATATAGCCATAGATATAAATAAATACAGATGTTTATATAAAATACAAATAAAACCATTTAATTTTTAAAATATAGGGAGGAGAATATTGAAAACATTTTCCTACTTGGATAATTTATAGTTTCTATTGATTTATTATTATAAAATGTGACATACATACAGATAATCTAAAACTTTTTGCACATGTATAGTCATGCCTCAGTATCTACAGGGGATTAGTTCCAGGAACTTTAAGGGCACAAATCTCCAAGGGTGCTCAATTACTTTATATAAAATTTTGTAGTATTTTCATATAACCTATGCATATCCTCCCAGGTATTTAATACATTAATAGATTATTTATAATTCCTAATACAATGTAAACACTCTGTATTGTTTATGGAATAATGACAAGGAAAACATTCTGTAAACGTTCAATAAAGATGCAATTTAAAATAAAATTTATGATCCATGGTTGGTTGGCAAAAACAGATATGAAGATTTGACTGAATTGCTCTTTAAAGTAACCAGAATTTCGTTTTTCACTTAAAACTAAAAAGAATTAGAAAAGTTATATACAAAATCACCATCCAATTTAATGGATTTCCTAAAGTAAACTTGGAATTATCAACAGTAATTTTTTTAAGAATATTGAGAAGTAGTAGCCTTCAAACACATTAGACTTTAATAACATGGGGTATCCTAGAAGCTAAATTTAATAAATGCAAAATAAAGTTGTCAATATGAATTTTGACATCAACCTTCAATTACCGAGTTAAAATCATATATATATGTGTGTGTGTGTGTGTGTGTGTGTGTGTGTGTGTGTGTACACACACACAATAACCTGACTTTTTAAATTTTTTGAGAATAACATACCTCATTTTAGGCATATTTCTTAAATGATATTTTCATTTAGTATGATTATCAGTTACAAAAAGTAATATTTTCCTCTAAAGTTATCATCAATTATATATCATTAAATCTTTATATTTGTTTTATTTCCTAAAAAAGATGGTTCAGTATAAAAAAGGCATTGTAACTGTTCCCAAAAAATAAATAAAAACAACAAAAATTACAAGATATCTTAGAAATGTCCATCCTTATTCCTGTAATGATAAAATATTCTGCAATCTTCAAATCAGTCTATCACATTTAAACATATGAATGCATATTCCCAATAAAGAGAGACTAACATACCTGTGTGCAGGTATCTTTCAGTTCCCAGGAATCAGGATAACATTACAGAGTTAGTTGCTTCTGCTTCAAGTAACTTACTGTCTTTCTGAAGGTTTGCTCAGCATGATGAACAGCTTGATAGAATTCTTCAGAGCTACTGGAGTCCAAATCACTTTGAGGTGTTAGTCAAAGGCTGGTTAATGAGGGCCTGTAAATCACAGACACACAAGACTGTGTTTATACAAAGTACTACTAATCATCAAGTATAATATGTAGATTTTTTAGAAAATTTTAGGAAAAAAGTCCAGCTGAATTTATTTTCAAGAGTTTTTTTTATACAAACCTAATGAAACAATTCCAAACAATCTAATTCAGGTCAAATGATTTGATGGGAGAAGAAATAAATGAATTGAAAATTATAAATTTTTGTTTTGTAAAAAAGATGTTAAGATAGGATTTTTGTATTTTTTAGCATATTAGTCAATCTGAAAAGTCACAAAAAGTTATTAAAATTTATTCTAAAATCAATTAACAAGGAAATGTTACAATGTGTTAAAGGAAATGTGTTATATGTAAACAATAGAATACTGTTCAGCCATAAAAAAATGAAATCTTGTAATTCGAGGCAGTATGGATGAACTTGATGGACATTATGTTTAGTGAAAATACCCAGTATAAGCAAAAGTATAGGCTATTCTCTCTTCCTAAACATATTCTAAAAATCCTAAGTACGATATTAGGAACCAAAACCAAAAATATACAATAAAAAATGATAATGAATCACAACTAATTGTGATGAATTTAAAAAGCATGTTTTTTTGGAAGTTCTTGTCAGTATGATGTGAATAAAAAGTGAACCTATAATTGTTAGATAAGAAAACACATTCCAACCCCAGGATATGGTCATTTCTCAGCATTTATTTTGAGAGTCAGGTTCAGGCATATGTAGCAAGAACAGCAGAATTCATGTACACATTAATCAGAAAGTCACAAAATGTCTGCAAGGCACATTTTTAAAACTAGAAAGAATGTATCATTTGCTCTCACATCCCTACAGAAAATGGAGTCAGGATTGTAGGTTAATAAGAGACAAAAATTGCCCCAAAAGAGTCCCAGATATTTTTGATACAGTACCCCAGAACACATGAACAGGATCTAAAATTCAAGAAACTACAGTCTGTCAGAATGACTCCAAATTAATTTTTATAGGGGGTTTGAGACAAAGGCTGCATCCAGATGCTTATGTTTGTTACCATAAAATATTGAAATACCTAAGGCAGAAATTTACACACTTCACTAAAAATTTCATAATCTGGGAAACGTTATCAAGAAAATAATCTACTATCCTTTATCTTTAAATCATCCAAGACATGATAGAGGCAATATTAAAACAAATAGTGAAAAAACAGAATCTTACAATTTTAGAGCTTAGTGAGAATCTAGAAATAAGAGTATATACTATTTGATAGAATTTATTGAGGGCCAAAATGTTAACCACTGTCAAGATAGAATCTTCTTTTATGTAATCTAAATACACTTGAGCCTTTTCTAAAAAATTTGAAAGTAATTTAAAAGAATAAAAGATTGGAGAGCTAGAAACTAGACTCCAAAACTTTTTTCCCCTAAATTCAAGTTTTCTCCTAGATTTTTTTTTCCTAAAAGTTCTCATGCTTTGATCCTATCCATATTATATCTGAGACTAAGTCAATTTTCTTCAAGGTCATCCAATCTGTCTGATAAATGGTTATATAGGTTTAACTTGATTTTCTCTCATACAGTTCCTCATAAATCATTTCCTGATCTCAAATGTGGGTAGGCTTTATTCTCTTTGACCTTTGTTTCAAGATGGGATTTAAAAATGAATTTCCACATCCTAACACTCATGATTTTTAAGCTAATCTTTAATATTTCACTTCCCTCTATCAAATATCAAATCAAATATCTTATTAATTTGACAAATAAGACCTAAAAAGTTTTGAAAATATAAAGTCTTTAACAATATTTCCTATTTGTAGTAAATAAAAATTATCTCATTAACAATATTTCCTATTAACATTAAACTAAAATTACAAAATAAATTTACAAGCAGTTTTTTGTTTCCCTGAGTGATGTTATATTTTGTTTTCAAAAAAATATATATTATTTGAAAGAACATTTCTCGAATATCAAAGGAATAACCCATATTTATATCATCTTGGGCAGCAACCTGAAAATAGTGAAAGATGTGTTGACTGTTTTAGCCTAGCGATATAGTAAGCATTTCAGATAATGTATTGCTTCAGAATGTTTAGTTTAAAATGCTTAATATTTTGGGCTTCAGAACTTTTTATTTAAAATGCTTAATATTTTGGGCTTCACAATGTTTTGTTTAAAATGCTTAATATTTTGTAGCTCAGTGGTAGGGTGCTCAACTCACATCTGGAAGGCACTGGGTTCAATCCTCAGCACCACAATAAAAATAAAATAAAGGTATTGTGTCCATCTACAACTAAAAAAAAATATTTAAAAATAAAATACTTAAATACTTTATGTGAGGCACATATTTTAATTGAAAGCCATAAAGTCATTATTATAAAAATATTAAAGTTTAAAAAGTGACCTAAAATAAAGAGAAAAAAGAAATTTAAATAAATAATAGGCCACTTTGCAGTGTAACATTAAGTAACAAAAACATCATCTTTACATATCAATATCAAACGACAAACCGTATTCAAAATAAATGCTTAGTTATGTTAAACACACTAATTTTTATATCTTTTAATAAGTTCCAAAAGAGAGGTTAGATACAGGAAATATTATAATACATGAAGTTCAAGCAGCAGGTACTGTTACTTAGAATGAAGAAAAATGAATAGTCATTAATGTTCTTCTGGATACAATTTTATTTTATAAGATAATTGGAATTTTAAGTAAGGCTTTTTATCAGAGTATTGAAACTCGTGTACACACACATACACATACACACACACATACAAAAGGGTGGAATAGAAAAATAAATAAAGAAATTTGATTTACAAACCAAAGAAGTTGTTTATGTATTCTCAATATATCAGTTGGTTCTAGCTCTCCATGTGTCTATAAAATGGAGTATCACTTTTAAAAAACTCCTGATATGATGCTCATGGAAATAAATAGGTATATATTTTAATACACTTTTTAATATAAGTTTTAAGTTTATTTTCAAAGAAACGCTGGGTGTGAAAATGTAATTATATGTATTACATACATGTCAATATGGTGCAACATGTTCCTTGAAAAAATTATACGTATAAAAAACAATCCTACAAAACAAATCATGCATTTGTTTCTGTTATTTAATTTGTGGGGGGTGAGGGGGACACCACACTGTTTTATTTCAACCTTCAAACAACATAAGAGGTGACAGCTTCTGACACCAAACCATGCAAGTAATAATAAAGAACATTAAAAATTTTAACAAAAAGAAAATCACTTATAAAAAAACAAAGACTTGACATTTCACAACTGTCCACTGGCAGTATTCTGGTCAAGTAATTCAACAACAGGGTCTGAACAAACCCCTGACCCTCAGGGAAGCATCATGTTCTTCTGACAATTCACAATCCTGGTCACCACACGCCACACTGCTCCACTCCTATAAACAGGATTAAAACGTCACTAGACATTGTGGGGCATTGCAATTAAAACTACCTACAAACAAAACAGAGTAGCAGAAAAGAAGAAAGTCAAACTCAGAAAGTCAGGGTCATATGTTTTCTCTCATATATGGAAGCTAGAGAGAAAAAAAAAAAAGGAAACGAAAGGTGTATGTGGTGTGTGTGGTGGGGGGAAATCTCATGAAAATCAAAGGGAAATCAGTAGATACAAGGGACCAGGGAGGCGGGAGAGGGTTAGTGCTGGGAAGTGATATTGGTCAAATTTTATTGTCATATTGTGTGCATATGCGAATTTGTAACAACAAATCCCATCATTATGTACAACTATAATGCACCAACTTAAAAAGTCGAAAAAATTTTAAATGACATAATAACAACACTTAAGAAGACTGGACTTAACTGCCCCTACCTGCCTCCCGCGCAGAGAGCGGACCACCCTGGTACAGACAGGTTAAGGCAAAGGCTCCAGGAGAGGCCGGCTGCCCTGGCTCAGCAGGAGACAGGTGAGCTCACTGCTCCTGCAGCAACAGGACAAAAGCTTCTCCCTGGTGCTCAACAGGCCGTGCTGCATTCCCAAGTAGACCCCACATCTGGGTTCATTCTGATGGCCGTGTTCACTTCCCAGGTCAAACTTCCAGTACCAAATAAAATTCCCACCACCTGTCACTGAAGGATCTGTCTGTTGACAGTGATCCAAAGGTCGACCTCATCCCCAAACTTCTGGGTCACAGCTCTGTTCAAGGGATGCAGGCCTTAGGGTCTGCCTAGATAGGAACTCCCTGTAGGAATTCTCTTTCCCACGGTTCTTTGAATCTTCCCTTAAGTCGGAGACCACTAGGAAGCAACTGGACAGCCAGCAATCACCTGTGACAGGCAGCCTTCACCGCCCTCGATGAGGGTGAGGGCAGCGTCCACTCCAGCAACTCCATCCAAGGCCAGATCAGTCTCTGGGTAGAGATCCAGGTCACTGCGGGTCGGGTGGTCCAGCAGGACTAGGGAAAGAAATGGGGCTGCAGAAGCTCCTGCTTCGCCCTCTGAGCTGTTAGCTGCACAGCGTGGACACCTGTGGAGCAGCTTCCAATTCCCAGCACTTGGTTATTCACGTGGCTCTCCATGGCCTTGAGAGCCAGCAGCACTGTGGCCTCGGCGGAGAAGGCTAGCCCCCACAGTCCTGGGCCTGGGTGCCTCACACCTGCGCAGTGCACGCCCCTGCAACAGCATGTAGGACACCCAGGAGAGCCAGCTGCTCCGCCTCTGTGGAGGCCACACCCTGGCCTTATGGGCTGCCAGGCCTGCTTCTGAATTTTAAAATTTATAATTTGTAGATATCCCTATTTTGAACTAAAAGTGTTTTTAATATTTTCAGGAACTTTAAACTCAAAATTGTTGACAATGGTTAGACTGACAAACTACATTTAGATGCTGGAACATTCTCGAAAAAGAGAAAGAGAAGAATAATAGATGACTCCCAGAGGAACTTTTCACAATGCAAAATGTGATAAAATTATGAATGTGTTTTTGATATATTGCAGCCTATAGGTACTAAATCCTTTTCCATCAGTGAACCTAATATTTTAAAATCAAAGCACTCTACCTTTAAAACTAATACTAGATTAATCTTACTTGAACATATACTCGCCATTAATTTAGAAGGCTACACTAATTATCTTCAGTTAGTTTTATCATCATGGAATGTTGCTAAAAAATAATATTATGAAACATAATTATGAAAAAAAAGATTTTATTGTGGTAATTGTGAAAACTATCTAAACATGTACATTCAGAAGCAAATTGTCCCCCCAAAAAATCTGTTTCCAAACTTCCGAATTCTTAGAAATAATTTAATTTGGGGGAAATAGAAAATCCAAGAAGACCAAAATCTCAAGATAATTAAGATAGGTTCAATAACCTAAACTTTTTCAGTTATTATTTGTGAAAATTAAGATTTAATAATAAAATCTGAATTTAAAAAAAATCTTAATTTGATTATTGTTAGAGTAATATTTTCATGACAAAAACGAGGACTTTATAGTAGAGGCTTTATATCAAATAAAAGTTCAAGAGGAATGAACTTACTCTTTAGATGACAAATAAAAGAAAAACATGTGCATGTACATATACTGTAAACTCTTTTAAATGTTTAGAAAATGTTTATTGTGTATCATTCTAAAATATCACATTCTCTTTCAGATTCCTTAATTCTTACTAGAAATGATATGTTTGACCTATTCTAGTTCATTCATTATTCACAAGGTATCTCTGGCCACAAGAAAAGTACCTATCAAAAAACCTAGAGTCTCACTTTCCTTCTTCTAATGAACTAGTCAGGAGTAAAATGGCAATTAACTCTGGAAAACAAACACTTAGAAAAGTAAGTATTACTTTATTTGTTTTGTCATATATGATAATAAAAAATATTTTCTCATAGCAATTGCTTTGGTAAGATGAACTAGGTAAAACTTCAAAACTTGAGAAATTTTGAAATACATTCAAGAAAACAATTTTTCTTTAAATTTTCAGCTATTCAACAAACAGCAATTTTGTTGTTGTTGTTGTTGATGATGATGAATTATCACAAAATTAAAGCATCCACATTGCTAAGCAACTCAGTGAGACCCTGTCTCTAAATAAAATACGAAAATATAGAGTGGGGATGTGGCTCAGTGGTTGGAATGTCCCTGAATCCCCAGTAACCCCACCCCCCAAAAAAAAGCATCCACATAACCATAATCCAGGTCTAAGAAAAGAGAAAAAAATAAAGAGAAGGATAGGGAGAAAAAAGGACGAGGGGGAGGGGAAAGAGAAGGAGAAGGAAAAAGGAGCTTACAAAAAGTTATCTCCCCTCCTCCATTGCTCTACCTAATGACTACAGTCCTGCTTTTTAACGCCAACGATGTTCTTTGCCTGTGTTTGAAAGTTACATAAATGACTTAATTAAAATATACAGATAGAAATAGACAGGTACAAATAGGTACAATAAAATGGTGTACAGATATCCATACGTAGTTATAGGTATTTTTAGTCTAAAATTCTCAAAATAATGAACTAAAGAGTTACTATGGAAAGGTACTTTTTAAACACAGGAAAAAAACTGCTGCTTACAATAAATGAAGTACAATAAATGTTTTATTTGCAATGTGAGCTATACAATTTTTTCATTAAAAAGTCTTGCTGAAAAAAACAATTTCTTAAAAATATGATACAATAATAAGAATTGAAAACCACCATTTTCTTTCTCCCCCTTTAACATACATCATCAGTAACAAGAAAAACAATGGAAGCAATCCCAGAAAATACAAAAACACAGGTTTTTCTACATCTGTCCAATACTTCCAACTGTAACTGAAATTTTACCTTCTTCATAAATCCTTCCAGCCTTTCTTATTTCTATTGATTACTTCTAAAGGTAAAAACACTGGCTAAAGATTGCTAGTGGAATTCTGGAGCAAGGATAAAATTTGGATTTCCCTGTTCTTACACTAAAGTTCTTCCTTTATATCTCTCTAGACATTACAACACAATTCTCAAAGTAAGATGTCAAATTAATTCTTTATCTAAATAAATTATTATGGACAGACATGTATTTAATATAGAAGAGCAATTTCTTTTTTTTTCTTTTCTTTTTTTTTGTATTTTCCTTATGTAAATATGCTGCAGAGGAAAAGCAAAAAAAAAAAGTGTACTGTTCTTAGAATGTTAGTAACTTGACTGAATTTTATTTTTCTAACTATATTAATTAGTAAATCATTCCAGATAAAATTAAACTATTGTGGGTAGACCAATTCAGTTTTAGTAGCAATTGCATCTGCTAATTTTCCTGTGTGTATTCAATCTTACATTGAATTAATTTATACCATTTATATACAATAGGTTTTTGAGGAAGAAAACTTACTTCACATGTTTCAAAGTTTTATTTGTTGCCACCTCCCAACATAGCCCTTTGGATCAAACTTATTTACTACCTTATATAACCTGCTGTGTTCCATGGAAGGAACTGGATCTCTGAGCATACCATCCCCTGCAACATTTCCATCCTTCATTACTAACTGGATTCATTTTTCACGTGGTCAGTGAAAGATAGAGGTTGATGAGAGTGAAGAATGAAAAAGAGGGCAACTTACTATTTTCCTGTTCTCTTCCAATGTGGTACTTGATTTACACACATTCCTCCAAGAGTCAGTCCATCCCACACAGACATTGTAGTTGCCAGTTGACTCTGAGCTCTAGATTTATCATTTCTTCCTCTTGTCCTTTCAGCTTAGAGGTGGTAAAGGCTTCCCAGTTTTCTAGTTATCTTATCATTATCTTGTTCCTCTAATACCATCAATGCCTGGGTAAATGGTATCATTAAATTTCTTCATTTGAAACAGTATGAATTTTGCTATACAGGGACCTTTCTGATTAGAGCAGTGGCTCTAGGAATTTGAGAGCCTCATATATTTGAAAAATGCACAGATGATATTGGCAGGTAGGAAATAGAACACTAGAATTTCAGCGCTTAGACATCATTTTTATTCAAAATAACCAGAGTAAGGACATGACATAAGGAGCTAGTGGAAGACAAGGATTCGGGTGGTTAAAATATATTGTTTCAGCAACAATAGAATTCATACGGACCATGAATTGGACTTGAGAACTTACAAAGGAATAATGAATGAAAATTTTAGAGCCCAGGATTCCAAACTCAAAGCACAGAAGAACAAAAATGCTTCCATGGGCTAAAAGAATCCTTTATTCCTAATGAAAACAGGACAAACATATGGAAGGAACAGACCCCAAATCTAATTGTGATATAAATCATAATGCCAGTTTAATGTACAAGCTTATTGAATCAGTTATGATCTGAATGATCCCTGGTTGGGTAGAGGTGGCTCTATGGGACTTGGGGACAATTGTAGGCACATAAGGTAAAAGCAAGAAACTTGAGCCCTTTCTCTTAGACCCCCTTGATTGCAGGGCAGCAGCATATCCTCTTCAGAGGAAATTAACCTACTCTTGCATCAAATTTCTTCAAATCTTTCACCAGGGTTTGACCAAGAATAGATGCTTTGCAACATAATGCCATTTTTCCTTAGGACCTGCCCACAATGCTTTATCCTTGCCCTCCCCACAGGCTTACAACACTCATAGTATGAAGGAAAAAAAAAAAAAAAAACATTGTCTGTAAAATGTGCTGGGAATACATACCACACATAAAACCAATTGCATGATATGGTGCTAATTTGTATAAACAGGTACCTACCGGGGAGCACCTGTAGAAAAAGATTCACAGGGTGTCAGATTAAAGTGAACTGGGTGAAATGAATTGCTGTGGCTCCAGCACCGAGAGGCGTGGCTCTGTCATCTTTTGTGGGTTAATATAAGGAGTCCTAGCATCTGCAATGGCAACATTTCCTGGGCATACTTTAGAGCAAGAAACAAAAATACTAGTGTCTATGGGAATGGTATAATTAATCTATTGTGGCCAATCTGTTTGACCATAATTACTAGGTGGTCTAGAGAAGCCTTCTTTCACCATTAAGAAATTCACTGACAAGGAGACCAGTAGTATTCTTTGAAATATCTATGATCAGTAAACTTAGACTCTGATGACTTAATTGAATCGAGTTATTTGATATCAATGGCAATATTTTACCAAAGACAATATGGAGACTTGTGTCACTGTAAACAATCAACACTGTCAAAATTTTGTGTAAATAAAATTTTAATGCTTTTTTATCAATACGCATTGTATACATGTACCAAATTGTCACACTATACCCCATCAGCGAGTATAGTTACTACATCAATTAAAAATAAAAATGAAGTTTATTAGATCACATTCATACCCATTTCATTTTATATTGTCTATGTCTGCTTCCTTTCCACAATAACATGACAGAGACCATATTTCTCCCAAAACTTAAATTAGCTACTATCACACTGCTTACACACAAAAAAGAACGGAGTGGCAATCAGTGGATATATACCATTGGAGGTAATAAGTTGATTATGAGTGACCAGTATGTAAGAGATAGACAGTCCTCTTGTTATTTGGTCTATTGACTTGGAAATGTTTAGACATTTTGTGTAGAAATAAGAGTTTAGTTACCATGTTTTGTTACGCTCTCTCCTCACGTTTCCTTATTTATTAGAAATTCAGAGCTACTTCATTGATTCTGGGTTCTTTTAAGGAAGAATTCTGTAAAATGGCTACAGTTCTGTACTGGGAATATTTATCCATGTTTTCCCCAGATATTTGATGTTAGAAAATGGAGAGTTCCAAAATATTCCAGGAGTTACTAAACACTAGGATGAACTGAAGCAAGTACTTCATTACCCTAAAATACTGCCATATGCACAAGACAGAAAAACTTTTCAAAAGCCAGGTAATAAATTGCATACTTGCCCAGGCCATATCCTGGTATTGTCATTGGATCAATGGATTCCAGTAGAAAACCCAAAACCAAATACAGCATTCATGAAAAATTTCAGATATCAATGCTACATTATAAACTTAAAATATGAAAAATCAGAGATTCAGTTATATCAAATTCATTTATTCATTTGGTAATGAAACTGCCAGATTTATTTTTTTTTTTGGTACTAGGGATTGAACTCAGAGGGGCTTAACCACTGAGTCACATCGCCAGCCCTCTTTAATTTTTATTTTGAAACAGGGTCTCACTGAGTTGCTTAGGGCCTCACTAAATAGCTCAGGTTGGCTTTGAACTTGTGATCCTCCTGCCTCAGCTTCCTAAACAGCTGGAATAAGAGACATGTGTCACCACCAGGTGGATTTTTAATTTTTTAAATATTTTTGGTACTGAGGATTGATCTCAGGGGCATTTGACCACTAAGCCACATTCCCAGCCCTATTTTATATTTTATTTAGAGACAGGATCTCACTGAGTTGTTTAGCACCTTGCTTTTGCTGAGGCTGGCTTTGAACTCGAGATCCTCCTGCCTCAGCCTCCCAAACCACTGGGATTATAGGTGTATGCCACTGCCCCCAATGATAACTACATTATTATCAGTGTAATCAGGCAATGATGATAATTGAAGTTGATATTCCAGATTATTTTTACAGAAGAAAATCAACACAGTCCCTGGAATTCAATATACAGTTATCAACTTCCCATTACATTTTTTAAAAGTCAACATTTTAAGAAAGTCAGAATGTGTTCGAATTGCCCTGATATCTTACCCTAGGGGAATGACAACTTTCCTTCTTTTCATGTGATTTGCAAGGGTCTTGGTCACCTCAATGACCCATAAAACAACACACTTTTTCATAAGATATTGTGATTGCTGGATCTGATGGGCAGGAAATAGCAAGTATGCAAGATGTCTTACTTCTTAAAGAGAATTAGAATAGGAAAACACTTCAAAATTTAAGGATACTGCCACATTAGTGGAAATTCTAAGAGTATTAAAGTTTGAGCATGCTAAGAAAATTGCTGTTTAAAAAAATCTCACTCAAAGTTATTTTTTCTCCTTTTATTTTTAATTAATTAATTAATCTTTTGGTAAAAACACTGAAGAGACGTACCCTCTTAACCAAATTTTAAGTGTACAATATAATATATTGCTAACTGTAATCACAATGTTGTACAGCAGTTGTCTAGAACTCATTCATCCTAAATAATTAACATTTTTATCTATTTAACAGCAATTTCCCATTTTCTTCCCACCCCCACTTCTAGCTTCTGGCAGTCAGCATTCATTCTGCCTTCTGATTCTGTGCTTGACTATGTTAGATTCTACATATAAGTGGAGTCATTCTGTATTTGTACTTCCATGACTGCTGGCTTATTTCACTTAATGTCTTCCATGTTATTGCATTTGCCAGTATTTCTTGTGTTTTTTTTGTTTTAAGTCTGTATGTGTGTGTGCACACAGTAAGGGAGGCTGCTCTCCCTGTTTGGAGAATGCCAATGTGTTCTGATTTCCCTAATAATATTGATTTTCAAAAAAATCTATGGGAAGTTGAGAGCTACATATCAGTTTCCAGGGACTATGGTGATTTTCATTTGTAACAATATCACATCTGGAATATCAACTTCAATTATCATCATTGTTGATTACATTTGCGACAATATAGTTATTATTCAAGATCCATCTCACATTTTTACCTCCCAAATGAAGAAACTATGCTTATAAGTCACACTTACAAGAGAATGTTATAGCAAACTCCTTGAGGTTCAAAAACAGTACAGCTCTCTTCTTTGTAATTGTGAATTAGACAAGGGGAATGCAAACACCGGCAAAAACTGAGTACCTAATATATTAAGCATTACTATTATTTTACCTTTTAATCCTTACAACAATCCTGTGAGTTTTCTGTTTGTCAAAAAACTCAGGTTCAGGGGGATTATTACTTGATTTTCCAAGGTCACGGGGCTATTAAGAAGAACACTGGGGTATTGATGCAATCTGCCTTTTACTGTGACACACTGCCCCCTAGAGCTACAGGAGCCTATGGCAAGTTTGGAGGTTAAGAGAATGAAATAACTAGAAGGCAACAGGCTTGAAATCTTCCCTGGTGGACTTAATTGGCTGTGATTGCTCCTTCCTTCCAACACTTATAACTTTTTTGTGGATACTGCAGGCTTGGTGCAGAAATCTTTCTGACTTTTGTTAATTGCCAGTTCATGTGCTTTTAGCTAATTGCCATTACAAGAAAGCTCAGGCAGGGCTAAGATATTCCCAATATTTTTAAATTCACCGCAGAGTCCAAAATTGCCCTAGAGCAGTAGAATCACCTGTAGACCCTGTCAAAATGCAGAGTCTAATTCAGAGGATCTGGGTGGAACCTGATATCCTGCACTTTCTAACAAGCAACCAGAGGATGCCACTGCTGCTGGAGAGAGGGTCAGACAGTGAATTGCAAGGAGCTCATTACTCTACAAAATGGCTTGTTAAAATGTACTTGAAGAACAAGCAGCTGTGAGTATGGCTTGAGAAATCACATTTTTGCCATAGATTTCATTTCTAAAAGTTAAAACAAAGTGTCTCCATGTTACAAACAACCAAGTTAATAAGACTGTCTAGTCATTCCTTTCCTGCTCAATGAATCTTTGTAGATTGTTCAGTTGCTAGGACATCTTCACATGAAAATAAAGCACCTAAAAACACAGTTGGATTTCTTATTTAATAACACAAAAGAACAATAACAGGTTGCTCCATGGATTTTTTTAAATTAAGGTTAGCTATCTATTCCTCCCACCACTGCTCTTGTTAGTACTGAGCTCCCCCTCAACTGCACCCCCTATGTCCTTGGGGCTGCCAGTTGGATGCTTCCAGTAAGAAACCTGTGGATCACTCTATTGATGTTTTCTCAACCAAGCACAATCATTAGGAACATTAGCCTCAGGCACAGCAGACCTGAGTTTAAGCCCCTGCTGACATTTTACTTCTCAAAGCTTCATTTCTTGTCTAGTAAAACCCTAAAGCAGGACATGGAACTTTGAAACAATCCAAAAATACTTCAAACTGCAATACATTAACTAGAATTATATTCACACACCATATAGTAGTTTTTCTCATTCACAACAATGAGATATTTTACTATTGATTTCATGTTGAAACACAAAAGAACACTCATCACAATAAAACTTCATAAATACTACTTAAATACATTGTGTTTTGAAGAAGATATCTCTGTCCAGTGTTTACCTTTGGGTCTCCCCACATTTGGCACACACACAACCTGTCATTGGGCTTGATACAGATGTAACTTTATCCTGCTAATGGACTCAACTTTCTCAATTATCAAAAGGGATGGAAGGTACCTTCTCTGGTTGTTTTCATGAAGATTAAACAGTTCTTGCAGCCCCCAGCCACCCAGTCCTTTCTATAGACTGTTTCCCTCCGTTCACCCTCCAAACTCTATCTTACCCACTCTGGTTTAAAACCTCATCCTCATGTATCTCTTCCCTTTCTAGAGAACTTTACTTATCTCTTGGTTTTTCTAACCAGAATCTGTCCTTTTTCAATGAGAGAAGAGTTATAAATAACAAACAAGTAAGTTTACACACACCCAGTTTTCTATAAATATTTGTGACATGAATAAACAGTTGGTCCTTCTGTCAACAAGTCAAGCCCAGTGGATCTACAATATTTAGTTCTCTGCAACAGGCAAAATTAGATGGGGAAATATTAACAAATCCTATTAACTGGATTTTTTTTTTCACTAAACCTCCTTCACAAAGAGGGGAAAAAAATCAAGTTTCCACCAACATTTAGATGACATTTGAGATATAGTGCAGCGACCAGAACTTAAAAATACTGTATGAGTCTGCCCAAAGCTCACTTCTCTCTATGATAGTTTTCAAAATGTATATAAAAACACACAAGAAAGTGCCCTGCCCCTTAGCATATGTGATCTACTTGAAACACACTTCAGACCTACCCCCCTAAGTGTATTCATATTACTACCTCACATTGGTTTTTTAAATAAAGAGTAAAGGAAATGCCATATGGTTATTTGAGAAGTTAATACTTTATAGATATTCAATAAACATCTCATTCAGTTCATCCAAGTAGTCATTTCTATCCATGAAGCACAGGGGGAAAAAATGCCAAGTGCTTAGTTCACATGTTCCTTGACTTTATGAGGAAAGAAAATTCTGACCACAGCAAACATTTTATATATTAGGTAAACTTAGCTCTCATAGTCCTCTAAAATCTTAGGAGAAGAGGCATCAAATTCTAAAACATTATTGAACTATATACAATGAAATTGCATTCACCAGCAGAGGAAAAAGAATAGGAACAAAACCATAATAGAAAGCCCCATCACTGGGAAAGAAAAAAAATACAAAAAAAGATCAAGTCACACCACCAAATAATAGACTGGTAAATCAATGATGGGAAAAAAAGCTACAAAAGGAACCTGAAATAAAACCTCACCCAAGGAAAAATGAAAGAAGAAGAAGAAGAAGAAGAAGAAGAAGAGGAAGAAGAAGAAGAAGAAGAAGAAGAANCCTCAATGTGGAGGGGAAAACAATGATTTTTAATTGAGCAAGATTTAGCTTATAAATTTAAATTTTAAATAGGCAAAGAAAAAACTTTATCATAAGGAAATTTTTACTAAAAGTGAAATTCACATGCAAACAGTCCTACTGAGTGAGAGTAATTACCAGCAGACAAAATCCATAGGAAGATATCAGTGCTAATTGATTCTGTGGCAAACTAAAAACAAAAGATGGAACAAGAAACAAAAAGGTGGAAGAAACTTTATATATTAAATGCTTGCTTATCAATGGAATCACCTTTTCTATTTTCCCTAAAATTTAGGAATTCAACTAGCAATTACCCTTAATATACTCACTGAAAATCTATTCAATATTCCTTTAATTAGGCTACAAACAATAAAACCTATGAGTAATGGTGAAAATATTCAAAATGAAGTTGCTCATTACAAAAGTCAATTGCATGTGATTACATCACTAAGGACAGTAAGAAAGCCCAGGGGAATCAAGGTAATTTCCACATTCTATACATACATGGGAAATGCCATGCCCCCCGCCCACCATGCTTCTATTCAGAAGTCTTCTGAGGAATGTGTTGTATAATAAGTGTAGCCTAAGGCCTATGCAAACTCCTCAGCTAGTGTGCTCTGTACAGCTTGCTTTGCCCTCCACATTGAGGAACAGGACATCACAAATTTATGTGAATGACAAGCCAATTTTGTTCTTGAGTTTTTCCCCCCAATTCACGTGCCGATCTTTCCATTGATTAGCTCCTTTGAGTAGTGACTTTGACATGACACTTCCCTCTGGAAATCTTTGAGTTCTGTTGGAAAACTTTCTTAAATCTTGAGCCAAGTAAACACTGGCTAAGCATCATTAAGAAATGTTTTTTCAAAAAGGCAATCAGAAACATAACCACAGCTCAGCACATTCATTCATATTTGCTATTTAAAAAACAAAAGAAAAGAAAATATTACTACTCGTCATACAGGTACTTGGTTAGTGTGAATTGAAAGCAAAAACTGAAGGATATTTGTCTATCTGAACTCAATTCCTAAGTAAGGAGACCTTTGACCTCAGAAAGGATCTCTTGATCCTAGAAGAGTTAATCATCTGCATGGTATATTTCAAAGGTTCTAGGAAATCATTCCTAATTCCATGTGAAGAAAATGACCACCATACCAACAACTCTGTTTATATCTTCTCTGTTCATGAGACCATTCAAATGAATTACAAATCCAAGTTTTCCAAGTACCTTGCTTGGTGCAGTTTGACTCAAGGGTCTGCTACCCTATAAGCATAATCTATTTGACAACTATGCCGTAAGTAGGGAAAATTCCAGGAAAGGAGATCAAGATGCTGGGCAAACTAACAATAGTTAGTTGTTTGTTTATATTTTTAAGAAAGATTTATTTTTATTTGTTTTAGTCATACATGACAGCAGAATGTATTTTGACATGTAATACATACATGGAATGTACATACATCAATCATAATGTCTATTCTATTCTGCTGCCCTTCCTATCCCCCTCCCCCAAAAAAAGATGTGTATTACTTCTGAACAAGCGCACCATAGTATCTCTGATTCCACACAAAGCATCTGTTCTCTATATTAAGTAAAAAGCTACATATAAGTTTAGAAGGATCTTGAAAATTATCCACATTCATGGAAAAATTTTTAAAAATAAGCCAACAGCAGGTGGAGAAATCTAACATCAGGTATAAAGAAATGTTAGAAAGCAATTGCTAGTAGGATCTCAAATGCTTGAGAAATAATAAAGAAAAGAAGTAAGAAAGAGAGGAGGGGATATAGGGACAAGAGGGAGGGAAGACAGAAAATATAAAGATAAATAATGAGATATCAGCCAAAGCAGACAATCCTCCAGTGGGTAATAAACAAAAGACATATTAAATACCAAATAAAAAGCATTTGTTCATTCAACAAATTGTACCAAGTGCTAAATATATTGCAGAGGGTAGGTATAAAACAGTTAATAAGGCATGATCCCTCCCTTAAGCACCATGCAGTTGAATGGAGGAGAGAATATTGGTAAATGCTAGGATTAGTTAACCACCAAGTGTTGAGGGAGACTATAGAAAAACTTCTGCCCCAAGCTTTATAGTCCCAACGGCAACATGCACAAAGAAATCAAGAGCAGAAGAACAAACAAAAGCTGCTCAAGTGAATAAGGTGAGGCAAAGAGCATTTCAGATGGAGGATGAAAATGGATAAGAAGAGCATAGTGGTAAGTGGAAATAAACAATCATGGATTGAAGGAAGCTCAGACCAGCTCAGTAATGTCTAAGACAGGAAGCTGGAGATGTATGTCATGCAGGCCCTGCACAGCATTCTTGGAAATGGGACTTTGAAGACAAAGGGAAGTCATCTAGGAGTTTAAAGAAGACATTTCTTGAGGAAAATCACCACATTGTGTTCATTTTACCTCCTGAATAGCTCTCAAGCTAGTCCATCTCTCTTCTCCACCACCAAAAATTTTCCCTCTCAGTGGGATTAACATCATAACCTCCAGCTGGCCTTGTGGCCTCCACAATGTTTCATCCCTAAACTATTTACCACAGAGAACACAGGGAGACTGGCTAGAGGTCATAGCAACAATATTGTTGAGAGATGGTCGTGGCGAAGAAGAGAGATGGACCAGTTTGAGAGCTATTGGGAGATAAAATAAGCAGGACTAGTAGCGTGAAGGAGGCAGGAATTAAAAGGTCCAAGATTCCTGGCTTTGGGCAATTATTAAGGGGATGGTGGTGCTATTTAATTATGAGAAAAACAGCATTCATGGGATAAGTCAGGAGTTTAATTTTGAGCTCAAGGTGCTATAGGATATCCAGAAAGAGCTGTATAGTCAGCAATTCATTAGAAAAAAAATGAGAGATTACCATGATTTACAACTTTTTACATGTTAGGTCTTCAAGAGGGCCAACAAGTAACATTGCTTTTCTTCATCCACTAACAATCTAATGAGACATGAGCATAAGCAGATGGAATTAAAATATTACTTTGATTACCACTAAATGTCATGTTTGGGAAACATAGATTGCCAGTTATTACTGATTTAGGAGAATATGATAGTCTCCAAAATGGTTCCTAATGATCCCTGCAACTTGATATTCATGTCCTTGTGTAGCCTTTCTCTACATTGGATAGGTTGACTTATGACTGTATTAGTATTCTCCAGAGGAACAGAACCAACAAGATATATATTATATATGATTATAAAAGGGAATTTAATGGATTGACTTACATAATCAGAAGCTGAATGGTTCCACAATGATCCTCTGCATACTGGAAAGCCAGAGGAATCAGTAGCTGTTCAGTCTAAGAAGCTGGAGCCTCAGAACAAGAAGGACAAATGATTGAGTCCCAGTCCAAAACTTAAGGCCAGGGAACTTCCTGTAGTATTGCTGGTGAGAGACCACATTGGAAGAGTGAAGAGTTCAATGTCCTCGGGTGATGGCAGCAGAAATTATAGCACCCACTCAAGAAAAATTGAACTGGCATCCACACTACTTGTTATGATTTGGATGTGAGGTGTCCTCCAAAAGCTCATATTGAGAGAATGCAAGAAGGTTTAGTGGACAAATGATTGAGTTTTGAAAGCCTCAACCCAATCAGTGAATTGATCCCCTGATGGGATTAACTGAGTGGTGGCTGAAGGTTGATGGGCTGTGGTTGGAGGAGGTGGGTTCTTAGGGACATGCCTTTGGGGTATATGTTTTGTCTGTGACAAGTGGAATCTCTCTCTGCTTTCTGATCATCATGTGAGCCGCTTCCCTCTGCCACACTCTTCCACCATGATATTCTGCCTCACCTTGAGCCCCAAAGCCTGCCTCCATTCTTGAGGAATGGAGCTGGCCTTCTATGGACTCAAACCTCTGAAACTGTGAGCCCTCAAACAAACGTTTCCTCATATAAAGTTGTTCTTGTCAGATCTTTTAGACATCGTAGCAAAAAGGTTAACTAAAACACTACTTCCTCCGAATTTGCCATTGGTTCTATCCAGGCCCCTAGCCTACCAGACAATGCCACCCACAGTTAAAGACATCTGTCCCTCAGTTTGCTCTACTATGTGCCAATTACTCTGGGAAGACCCTTGTCAGCACACTCAGAGATGTCTTAATCCTAGGCATTTCTTAATCCAATCAAGTTGATAATCCAGACTGACCATCACAATGACCAATGAGATTACAGCAAAAATGACAAAAGTGATAGCTACGACTACCTTAGAAATGACATCAACAACTTTGGTTCTTTCTTCTCATGGATCTCTTCCTCTGGTGGAAGCTGACTACCTTGTTGTGAAGTCACCCAAGGAGCTCTCTGGAGAACTCATATGGTCAGAAACTGGGGCATCTTGCCAACAGCATGCAAGTAAATCATCTCGAAAGCAGAGCTACTCCAGCCCCAATCAGACCTCTGAACAACTGAAGTTCCAACCAATATCTCAACAGTAACCACATGAGAAACCCTGAGCAGAACCACTCAGTCACGCTGGTTCTAAATTCTCAGCCCACAGAAACTGAGGGTTAGTAAATGTGTACTATTTTAAGCCACTAAATTTGAGGGATACAATTTGTTACACAGCAATAGATGAATAATATAGAAATCTATCTACCAGACCATAACACATATGCTAGAGAACCGTAGGACTCCCCAGTGGCATCCTGCCCCTATACAACTTAAGGTGGTAGTTCTCAAACTTCTGCATGCAACAGAATCATCTGAAACTACAGATTATGGACCTCACACGGGAGTTTCTGATTCATTAGGTCTGCAGGGGAACTTAAAAAATAATTGCAGTTCTCTAGTCACTTCCAGGGGTTTGGGTGCTGACAAAATAAGACGGCAGTAACACCTAGCAGGCTTTACTGGGTCTACACATAGACAGGTTTGCACATGAGGCTGTCTCTCAACATGAGACTATCCAGAGGCCACCATCTGAAAGGGGAGGAGGACAAGAGATCTCCTGAGGGAAAGGGGGAGTCAAGAGAGGAGGATTATATTTCTCAGCAGTTTAACAGAAAATCTCCAGGTCAATGAGCTCCCCAGAGCAGCAGCAGCTTAGAGTCTAATTTATTGTGACAGGATTTCTCTTTTCTATTACTAACAGATGTTGGGTGCAATTTCACAGTGTATGCAAAGCAAATAGCCTCTAAATGACTAAGAATCTATTTATTTGGACCATGTTGAAAACAACCGGATGCGTAAAAATTGAGTTTGGCACTCCTGGATTTCTGAGCTCATTGGTCCCAGCCTCTTGTGAGGAAATAATAATATAGGACCAATACACATCAGCCATCTTTGTCTCATTTATATAACAAAGTCTCCAGGTACTGTGAGTACAGGTGGTCCAAGAACACACTTAGACAACGACTGAAATGAACAGACAAGTAATGTGGGCTTCTGGTGGGCAGGATGGCACTAGAAAAGAGGGTGGACTCTGTGATCTCTCACAAATTGACATAGCAAATGAAGTCTCTTCTCCTGGAGAGAAGTAAAAGGAGGAGGCAGAAGTTCTGACCACATAGAAGAAAGCATTAAGAGTGAGGAATAACTATTCTTTCCACTAAACCTGCTCTTCAAAATGAAGACTGCACCTTAAACAAACATATTTTTTACACTTCATTACTGAGAAAAGGACTCCAATGAGGAATCTCTGGTTTTCTATAAACAGAAACCCATTTCATTCCTCTGACAAACAACACACTTTGCCTGTGGGTGGTTAAAGCTGTTTATATATCCTAACTTTGATTAAGAAATCTTTGACTAAAAATGACTATCTCACAAGTGTTCTCAACAGATTTCCCTTAAAGAATTCCAAGAAATACATCTATTTTCAATGTTTCAAAGGTATGTAAATTGAGTTTTAATATTGAAGCTGTTTCTCTTAAAGCAATTTTTAGTTGCTTTTATATCTCCAGAACAGCATTCATGTCTCCATAATCATCCAGTTCTTTCAATCATTAATTCATTCATCTAGTCTTAATAACCATGTTCTATGCATTAAGAACAGCCTTGGGTGTTTTGAGATGACAGAAGTTGAAGCCAGAACTGGGAATAAAAAAAAATGAAAACAATTTTTTTTTAATATGAGAACTTACATTAAAAAAAAAATTGGTTACCAGGAATTTTTGATATATTAGTCTCAGCTATTTTATTTTTCTTTTCCTTCTATTCACATTTAGAAAATTTAGCACTAAATTAGCATAAAAATATTTGAAAAGTAAAAGACCACAGTTTTATTTTCCCAACAGAGAAAAACGCTAGCTTGATATTTAGTGACTAGAAATGTGTCACTTTACAGGGTAGTTTGAATGATAGGTACTGAACTTTTGGTGGATCTTAAAACTTTTCCCTTCTGGATGATGTTTCCAACTGTCCCAAAGAAGCTCTAGCCTCTTCATTCTGTCAGTGTTGACAGCATTTGCATAAGTATCTGTCATCATCCCCTACCAAGTGTCTCCTTTCCAACCTTGAACATTTCTTCTGGATTCATTATAATTAAAGAACTAATGTCGCTATTCAAGTTCACATTGTCATTGACCATGTAATCTTTTTCCCTAGTGGACAGCATTCCTTCTCTTTATGAGCTTACAATCAAATTCTTTCCAGCCATAAAGTCAAAAGAACCTGGGACAGTTAGCCTTCCCAGTGGCTAACTTCACATCTGCAACTCTGACACATATAAAATAAGACCTCTTAAATGGAAAGTGTCAAATTTAAAAATAATATACATTTGACTACACCTCAACTGAAGTCAATTAGATGTAAAAATTAAAGATTGTAGATTCTTTTCCTGTTACTGGAAGTGATCCTTGACACTCCGCTTATCAATTTAAGACACATTTGTGTTAAAGTAATTTGTAAGTTAGAAGATAATTAAAATAGCCCAAAGCTTGGGACAGTACTATACAGGAGATTAAAATAACATGTTTATGTCTGTTCCTTATAATAACTTGCCTCTTATTTTATTTTTTCCATTCCCAATATTTAAATTCTTCTAAATGGATTTTATTATTTTTCTACTACTTAGACTTTTCATATTTTGTAAAGAATTCTAATGATTCGCTCACTATCCATGGCTAAATTCCACAAACATATTTGGCCTGTGGCTTCCAAGATGTATCACTGATCAATAAAGCCTTTCTGTTTTCTTTCAACCTGAAGTCAGCCTATGGACTTTTCAACCTATGGACCTTCCTCTCCATCTACAGTTTTCAGTGATTCTCAGTTTCTCTCTATACACATCACCACCACTGCTAGCTTCCTATGCCTTTAATTCTTCCTTCTCTTTCCAAGACAACAGTTGCTTTCTGCAGTGAGCCTACCTACTAGAAGCTTTGCAAGTCTAGCTTCTATGGAATCACTGTCAAGTCCCTGTCAATGCATTCCAGTGGGTTCCCAATGAGAAGACTGCCTCTGGCAGCCACCATGCTGTCTTCCCAACTCAAACGCTCCTGATAGGGTGAGAAGTGTGACCCACAGCCAGCAATTACAAGCCCTGAAGTTCAGACACCCCAAGAATCCAGGAAGTCAAAATGAGCTACTCACTAGGAGCAGGTTATCTCTTCTCAAAATCAAACATGCAAGTGAGGACTCCAAGCCCCAAAGAGCAAAAAAGATCCAATTCCTGCTCTTTTTGTAGTTGTTGTTGATACATTTTGGATTCACAAGAGAAATAACTGTCACTGCTTTTTGTGGTGGATGTCTGTTGCGACTGTCACCTAGTGTCCATTAATAAGTGCACTTGATTTCCCTCCAGGTAACCATGCTTTTCCCACTCTCAGTTCATATGCTTTTAAGCATATTTGCACCCTTTGGATGCACACACTCAGTTATGAAGATAATGGACTGAGAAATATATGTTCTGGTTCCATTTGTAGAGTTCAAAAAGAAAAATGACTAGCAGGGTCAAACCAAAAAAGTAGAGTCCAGAAATGGATAGGAAAATTAAAAAAAAAAAAAAGCTTCCTTCATCAAGCCACACCTGAAACTAAGATTACATGCAATATCTGAATTCATTCATTTGTTAATTAAGCAGTTCTATGAACCATCCTCTCTGCTAGAGTCAGAGGCAAGCCTTCACTACCACGTAAAGAAGCAAAGACCATTCCGTGCAATAAGTGTTGTCACCGAGCATGCAAAGCTGCATGGGTGCTCCTGCAACAGCGACCGAACTCAAAGGAAGTATTTGAGATATTTGATTGAAGTTTTCCTGTAAACTCTCTAATTATTCTAAGTATTATCAGTACCATGTGGATGAGTCATCCAACTGCTGGCATCTCAGTTCTTTGAACTATATCAGAATAGTGACTTTCTCCTCCAGGTCATCCTTTGCTAGATTATGAGCTTAGATTTTGCCTGGAACATCTGTGCCTATAAACAAATAGCCAAGTACCCCACTGTCTAACCACAATATCAATTTCCCAGTCCTTTTATTCAGTTTTACTCCTAGTTCATAGACCTTTCTACTCTCCATCACACCCCCCTGGCATATCACTTATTATATTTTATTCTAATAGTGTATTAATAGTTTATGTTCCCTGAAAAACTATAGCCTATAAGAAGGCATAAACTTCTTTTTGAACTGACACACAATAATTGCACATATTTATGGGCTAAAGTACAATTATTTAATACATGTTTAAAGGGTAGTGATCAAATTAGGATTATTAATATTTATCACCTTAGAAATTTATCCTCTATGTTTGGAGCCTACAAATTCCTCTCTTCTAGAAATATAATAAATCATAAACTATTATCACACTATTGTGCTGTAGATTACAAGACTTTATTTCCTCTAACAGTATTTTGCTACCTGTTACCCAACCTTCTGTCTCTCCACTCCTCCCTACACTTTCTAGCCTCTAGTGACTACCATTCTACTCCCTTATTCTATTCTATCAACTTTTTTAGCTTTCACATATATAATACAGGGACTTTTTACTAACCCTTGTATCCTCAGAGCTCACTATCATTGTGCTTGGAAAATAGCAAACAATTAGATTCATTCACCAAAATTACATCTTTATGAATCTACTATGGACAGACCCTGTGCTGAATGCCTGGAATTTAATTATCAGAAAATAAGAACTCAGCCCCACCTTCCTGGAGCTGACAATCTATTTATCACGACAGAATTTACTGTTAAAGGAGATTAAAAAATCAAAATGTAAGTGGATTTGTAGGCAAGAAGGAAGAAAGCAAGTATGAACAAAAGGACCAGCGGTTCTTAGGGCTTCTGGGGAAAGTCAAAACTCCCAGTACCAATTGGTACTTGGAGGAAAGTGGGCCACCCCACAAAACAGAACATAAACAAGAGAAGGGGTTAGAAAATTATAGAAAAATTAAAAGAAATGAATATTCATGATCTGGCCAAGATTCACATTAAGCTGGGAAGCTTGACTTTGAATAATACAGAAAAAGAATCAGACACCAGAAGGGGAGGTGGATAGTGACTGATTTAAGAAATGAACAAGAGCAGAAAGGATAGATTCCATCTTCTTATACACCCCTCCTGCTTTCTCTCATACTTTTGTTTCAGAAGGAACATTTCCTCCTCACATGCCATGTACTAGGGCTGTGCAAAATGACAAATGGGAGGAAGACTGGCATCTCTCAGCATGTCATAGCTGAAAGACTGAGCTTTGGGTCCAGCCTATGGGAGGTGGAAGCATTATGCTTCTATTACTAGCTGTGTTTAAGGGGATCACTCAACTATTCAGATAAGATTGAGATGTAAATTCCAGTATTTTGGGAAGTTATGTTGTTTAATATGAATTATTTAGCATAGTGCTTGGTATAAGTGCTAATAAACATTTTTTCAGTTTCCCCCTTTAGCCCATAAAACAGATCAAATAATGGAAAATGAATTAATTACAGTAATACAGGCAGAATCCAGGATTTATCTCTATTTAAGTGATTTATTGACATTCTGTTTGATACTATCACACTTTGGATAATAAATAATGAGACTCATGTTCATTGTATTCTGGTTATTGTGATTTGGATTATTACAATCAACAAGGAAGCATTTTCAACTAGTGAACATGAGCTGGTCATAAGAATTTTTAATTCCTAGCTGTTTCCTCCAAGTAAGATGGAGTAATTAAACCAATAATAATTAATTCCCTATCTTTGAGTAAGTCTTAGGAGAAACTGATTTAATAAGAGCAAACCCACAGTATCATAAGTGACACCCTGCTCTACTAGACAGAAGTGAAGTTCACATGGTTCATAGACTCAGCCCCAAGTAGGAAATGCTAGAAAATGCTTTGAGACCTCATTTGATGCCTCTGACTTCTCCTAAGCCAGAATAAGCTCCTGGAAATATAGAGCCTACAGTGGTTAATTAGGGAACACCAGGAGTTTGATCCATGCTATTTTTTCCTTTCTCAATTAGTTCATTGTTCTCAGACTCAAATATGTCAAAAAATATGAATGAGAATTCATAATAAGCTGTCAAATTCTTTGCTCTTCTTCCTAATTTTGATGCTATGGCTCTTTGTATGAAAGATAACTGCAGCCATCCAGCACATCCTGTACACAAATGGGAAGTTAATTGTGGGAAAACAAAGTAAGAGAGAGAGCTGTCTGGATGCAGGGCTCTCTCAGCATGAAGAATGGCTGGAATTATCCAGTAATCTATAGTTCACGTGATGCCCAGAGCAGATGAAGAGTAGTGGCCAGCTTGGTCCTCAGTTTCACTATGCCAGTCTCTCAGCTGGTGATCAGAATCTCTCTATCTCATTTGGAGGAAACTCAGATAAATCTTCAGCCTATGAGGTTTCACATGATCCCTGACCTTACACAGCTATGGTAACTCACTTCCTATTTGCCTAAAATGTTTCAAGTTTTAGTGCTAAAGCTCCTTCATCCTGGGAAATCCTTCAGTCCCAGGCAAACAGTGATGGTTGTTCATACTACACAACGTAGAGTGTTCAAGGACCTCTCCTTAAACAGAATCTTGATGAAGTGGGATGCATATAGCCTCAACAGAGGGGCATTAGAGCATATTAGGCTCTTTTAGCCACTAAAAAGTCACCTTACAAATTCTTGACTCTTTGTTCATGCAGCAGAGCCTGGGATGGAGGCAGCATTGCCTCATAAGAGTTTTGCTGAGCTAGCAAGGACATGCTGTTTTTTATCCTGGGATTTGGTTTTGAATTGCCTTATGGAATAAAAGGAGAAGATGGGGAAAGAATCTGTCCCAATACTTACAGTTAATTAGACAACCAGACCAATTTAATTTTGCAATGAAACATATCTTCTGCAACTGAAAGACAAGTGGTGAGGCAAAGCATCTGCCTAGCAGCAAACATAGCTCTAAGTCTGACTTTAGTGTTTAAGACTAAAGGCAGTCACCTAGTCACAGAGAGGAATTTATTAGCTTCCAACCAGTCAGATTCCATTACTGTGAACTTCTTCTGGAACAAAAACAAAATGGGCATTTCAGCTAGTTCTTTTAATCATTTGGGTGTTTGGAGATTTTCAACATGAAAGCACCCATTGCTATAGGATCTATTGGCCCCAATTACACCAGCAGGCAAGTGATGCTGGTAAATTATTGATTTGTTAATGAATGCCAAAAACATTGATGTCATGATCGAAGAATCTTTACCTGATAGATGTATTTGTGCAAGACTTTAAAATAAAATTGGGACGGAAAACAGGCAAACAACACATATAAATATACAAATAAATATTCCAAGAATATTAAAATCTCTGAATACCTTTTTGTATTGCTTGCCTAAGATGATGCTTATTAGTGCTAAAATTCAGTGGTAAAAAAGCTTAATTTGACCTGATAACAAAAACTGGCAGCTCATAAGATAAAGAATCCCAGGTAATGTTTGATGGTGGTGGTGGTGATTGTTTGTCTCTTTTTGGTTTTTATTACAATTAGGGTTACATATGGCAGGTTGAACACGAGTTTATCTTCACTGTCTCATGGAATGTCCCTAAACTAATTAATAGTAAAGTAATAAAAATAATAAAATAGTCCTAACTTGTCTTCAATTTCACTTTCTGAGGTCTTGAGTACCCTCAGAAAATCATAGTCCAAAAGTATTAAAAGGAAAATTGAACAAATACATAAGTAGTAAGTTTAGAAGTACATAATATTCTGTGTAATGTAATGAAATCTTGTGCCATTGGGGTCTGTCTCACCATGGACATTAATCATCCATCTGTCTAGTATATCTACACTGTATACTCTACCCACCAGTTGTTTGCTTGATAGCCATATCAGTTATCAGATCAACAGTCACACTTTTGTGATGCTTGTGTTCAAATCACTCCTATTTTACTTAATTATGGTCCCAAAGCTCAAAGTAGTAATGCAAAGGAGGCAGCAGGCCTTAATACATGGAAGGTCAGATTAACTCTACTACTATGTGTTGAAGCTGCAGGGTATATAGGGAAAAAACAATAATATAAATAGGGTTTGGTACTATCTGTGGTTTTAGATGTTCAATTGGGGTTTTGGAATATGTTCCCCACAGATAAAGGAGGACTACTATATGCATTTTCAATGAAGAGAAGTGACAGAATACAAGAGATAAATTCTGGAAGACAGAAAGTGAATTAAGGAGTGGTAACTAACAGCAAAAGAAAAGGTAAAATTAAAGGACTTCAAGGCAGTAATAATGAGAGCTGTGTAATCCATCCTTCGGAATTGAGCTCCTTAGTGTGGGCAGAATTTAAGGAGCAATTGGGCCCCCATGTCCCCATTGGCAGTCTGTGTGGTTAGGCAATCCTTCCCTTGAGCTCACTCCCCAAACAGATCAGATGCTTACTCTCTTGAATTGAATCTCACACAGCAGAGGGCTGAGGCAGGGTGATTAACTGAAAGTATACATACAGGACCACTGAGAAGCCTAAGCCCCCTTCTCCCTAGATCCTAGAAAAGCAGCTTCCAGACCTTTATAGCTAAGTCTTTTCTGAAAAACTAAAGCACCACAAAGCAAACGCCTAATGATATTGACATTTATAACTCCATAGAAAACACATTTGCTGCCTAATAATCCCATGGCAAAACCAGTCAGTCCCATCCTTGCACATAGAGATTGCAAACAGTCTAATTCCTTCCTGTGTATTAATAGAAAGCCAAGGGAACACAGGGAATTTGGGAAATTTTCCAATATGCAAGAGGCAAAACAAAATGTACACACACATGTTAGGAACCAGAAGTATTTCAGCTTTCAGAATTTTTTGGACTTCATTATATGTTCAAATGCATAATGAGATGTCTGAGGGATGGGACCCAAGCCTAAATATGAAATCAATTTATGTTTTACATATACTTGCACACGTAACCTGAAGACAGTTTTATACAACATTTTAATGCATATGCATTTTAACTGTCACCCATCACATGAGGTCAGGTACGGATTTTTCTGCTTGTAGTGTCATATAGGCATCCAAAAAATTACAGATTTTGGAGAATTACATATTTTGGATTTTCAGATTAGGGACGCTCAAACTTTAAGAAATAAATAACACTAAAAAACAAATTAATGGAAGGAGCAAAAGAAAATGGAGAAATTTGAGATATTGCTATAAAAAGCAAAAAATTCAAAAACCAAGAAAGAGAACAGAAATTTTAAAAATATAAGATATGAAATTTGTTTTGAATCTATAAAAGAGACGGAAAATAAAGCCAGAAAATCTGCCAGAAAGAAAGCAGAAATATATAAAGATAGGCAACAGGTGAGAAATGATAAGAAAATCTGTCAGAAGCTCTAGCCTAAAATATGTTCTCATGATTTGAGAGGAAGGAAAAAAGAAAATGCAGAATTATACAATGTTTCCTAAATCTTCTGCCAAGAAGTAACATGTATCACATGCCTAAATTCAACAGAGTAGGATTATGTACTTCAGCTTTGGGAGAGAACATTTACTGGGCCCACATTTATTTTTAGCAGAACTGTGCAGGAAACTGAGTAGAAATTATTCCTTTAAATACATATGCATACTTCAATTAGCTAAAGTCTCTACCTGCTAACATCTCCCTAATACCATGTGTTAGCTGTCATTCATAATTGCACTTGAAATTTTTATAGTATAGTATTTTAGGCTTAGCAAAACATAAATAAAATGAGATATTTTTCTTCTATATCCATGGAAGAAAAAGAAAAATAGAATAAGAAATGAGTGTTTAAAAAATGAAATAAATATGTTATCATCGTAGAAGTGATGAATACTCCTATGCATTTAGTCTGCAAACAAAACAAATTTTCTTGCACACTTGTTTGCTTTACCTTCATTTTAGGTTCTGAATTGCATTCCCACCAAACATGTGTTGAAGTCTTTATGGATTCACAGTGATCTGACCACAGCTCTCATGACTTGTAACCACCATGATTGCCCCTGGATAACCGTGGCCAAGTCCCCAATTTCACTTGCCCTGCATAGTTTCCCAGCATACTATAAGTAATCAAAACTGGTTTGAGTGGTATGTGGAGCTTTACAACCATCAGAACCAAGAATGTGCCTGACATCTTTGATATTAGCTCAACATAAACCAGCTACTTTCTGACTTGGGCGAAGTCACTTTTTTCTGTCCACTTTATAAGGCCCCCTTTCTCTAGTTCAAATCACAAGGATCCATTGATCTTGCTGCAACCCAGAGTCACACTGCTGACAGTAAGTCTCAAGAATTGCACTCTGTGCAATCCTGAATCTCTCTGATGCTTGCTTAGGTCAGACTGCCTTGGGCTAGTTCTCATACACAGGTACCAGGTTGTTCTGAAATGAATCCTAATCCCCAATACCTCAAAATTTGATCTTAGTGTCCTTGTAGATGTAGTCAGTTGAGATGAGATCATAATGAAGTAAGTGAGTCCTTAGTCCAATATGTCTGAGGTCCTTAAAAAAAAAAAAAAAAGAGCGAGATTACCTGAGTATGTGACTAGGGAGGTAAGGATTGGATATTTACCAACACCAGCCACTGACTGCCCTGGAAATACCAAAAAGATTCTCCATACAGGCTTCAGAGAAACCCTGCCAACACCTAGATATCAGACTCCTACCCTCCAGAACTGTGAAGAAGTACATTTCTGTTGTTTAAAGTCACTTAGATTGTGGCCCTCTGTTAGTCAGCCTTAGGGCACTAATGCACTTCCTAACCCTTTTAGAATCAGATCCTCCTCTTCCACTGTAGAGGTCTTCTGATCAACAGATCTGAAAGATGACTGACAAACTCCTTACTCAATTTCTTCATTTCTCTGAGTGCAGACTTCTTCTTCTTTTTTTTTTTTTTTTTCACAATTAATGGTGACAGAGCAGACTACAGAAGCCATTCTATTCCTGATAACATCAGTCAACAAGTCATGAATAATTCATTACCAGTTAGCTCAAATGGGTATGGGACTGTGGACTTTGTAGAATGTCAAATGCTATACAAGCCACAATCCCATGAGGAAATTGGGTTCTCTGAGGAGGGGCATGTGTGCAGCACAAATCACAAGGACAAGCTAAGCCCAGAGTGAAGAGTTCTGAAGAGCTAGGAGGGAAGCAAATTCCAGGTGAACCAGGTGGAGTTAAAATCCAAACAGAAGGGTATGAGCCAAGAAGATCATTCCAGACATCAATGATGGGAATGTTGTTTCAAACTCAGAACAAATAAGTAATTCATCCAAGGAGCACAATGGCAACTGATTCTAAGAGATCTGCAGGGGTGGATGTGGTGGGCCTCAGCTGAGAGAAGTTAGTTGACAAGGCCAGGCAGGTTTGCTCAGGGAGCTCTACTGTGCACAGCCACAGGTGGCCTTCTGGCACATGGCAACCCCCTAGGACTACCCTGAGAATGTTCACAAATCAAAGTAAAAAAAGCATATCTGAGTCAAGTTTCTAAACCGTGGAGATCTGTCAACAAGAAGAAAGAGCATATTTTGCCTGAAAATGCAGCAAAGTATTTTTTTAATTTCTCATTTCTTCTGTCTATTCATCATTCAAGAGTATATTATTTAATCTCCAGGTGTTAGAGTGGTTTCTATTTTTTACCTTATCATTGATTTCTAATTCCATTTTATTATAATCTGATAGAATGCAAGGTATTATCTTTATTTTTTTGTATTTGCTAAGATTTGCTTTGTGACGTAAAATGTGATCTATTTTAGAAAATGTTGTATATACTGCTGAGAAAAAAGTGAATTCAGTGGTTGATGGATGAAATATTCAACAGATGTCTGTTAGACTCATATTACTAATTGTATTTTTAGTTTTGTGGAACCTTTACTTAATATATGTTTGAATGATCTTTTCAGTGGTGAGAGAAGCATGTTAAAGTCACCCATTATTATTTTGTTGTGGTCTATTTGATTCTTAATATTAAGAAGGGTTTGTTTTATGTACATAGATGCTCTGTTGTTTGTGGAATAAATATTTATGATTGTTATAACTTGTTGATGTATGATTCCCTTAAGCAGTATATGGAGTGACCTTTTTTATCTCTTCTGATTTGCATTGCCTTGAAGTCCACTGTATCTGATTCAAGAATGGTAACCCCTGCTTGTTTATGAGATCTGTGTAAGTGATATGTTTTTTTTCCATCCTTTCACCTTTAGTCTTGCATGTCTTTTCCTGTGAGCTAAGTCTCTTGCAGACAGCATATTGTTGGGTCTCATTTTTTTTAATCCAACCTACCAACCCATGACTCTTGTTTGAAGTGTTTAGACCATTTACATTCAATATTATTATTGAGAGATTATTTTTATTTCCTACCATTTTGATTTATTTCTAGTGTTTAAATTGGATTTGACTCTCCTTTGATTTATTATTATTCCAATGTTATTCCTCCCTATGCTGGTTTTCATTTGTATGCTCCATTTTTTCTTCATGAAATATTTTATTGGGTATGTTTTGTAGTGCAGGTTTTCTAGTTATAAATTTTTTAGCTTTCATTTGTCATGAAAGGTTTTTATTTCATTTTCAACTTTGAAGCTTAATTTTTCTGGGTATGGTTTCTTGGTTGACATCCATTATCTTTAGAGATTGATATATATTATTCCAAGCCGGCCTCACTTTCAGGGTCTAGGTTGAGAAATCAGTCAAACTCTGGATTGGTTACCTCTATACATGACCAGTTGTTTTTCCTCTTGCAGCTTTTAACATTTGATTCTTATTTTGTATGTTAGACATTTTCATAATAATGTGTTTTGGAGTAGATCTGTTGTGATTTTGTATATCTGGAATCCTATATGCCTCCTGTATTTGAATTTCCATTTCATTTCTTAAGGTTTGGAAAAAATTTTGATATTATTTCATTGAAAAGATTGTGCATTCCTTCATTTTGTATTTCAGAGGCTTCTTCTATCCCAATTAATCTTTTTTATTTTTCTTTGGGGAGGGGGGTTTGCCAGCGATTAAACCAAGGGGTGCTTAACCACTGAGCTACATCCCCAACCCTTTTTATATTTTATATTGAGACAGGGTCTCTCTAAGTTGCTGAGGGCCTTGATAAATTGCTGAGACTGGCTCTGAATTTGTAATCCTCCGGCCTCAGCCTTCCAAGCCACTGAGATTATAGGAGTGTAACACTGTGCTCAGCCCAGTGAATCTTAAATTTGGCCTTTAATGTTATCCCAGATTTCTTGTTATGTTCTTAACATCTTTTCTCTATGGTCAACTATTTTTTCAATATTATATACTTTATCTTTAAGGCCTAAAAATCTGTCCTCAGAGTGGTCTACTCTATGGGTGCTCCTTTCCCTTGAATTTTTAATTTGATTTGTTGATTCTTTCATTTTGAGAGTTTCTATTTGATTCTTCTTCAGAATCTCTTTTAATTGATTTTTCATTCCCTGTATTTTCTCTCTGATTTCACTCCTTACATCATCTTTTAGCTCATAGAACAAATTAACTATGACTTTTCTAAATTCCTTTTCTGGTATTGCTTCCACTGTGGTGTCAATGAAGCTGTTGTTGAAACATTACAAGTTGTTTGGAATGGATTTTTTCCCTTGCTTTTTCATATTGTTTATATGTATACCCAACTATCGGTATAGTTCTGACTTCTTCTTTTAAGTGAAGGACTACTCTGTTAGCTTCTTTTTCTTAAGAACCCTGGGTTGGGTAGATATCTAGATAATGATACTTTAATTCAATGTGTGACTTCTGCTGATCCCAATATTAGCTCCACTTTAAAAGATACCACTGAGCCCTATTTACTGTAGTCACTTCTGAGCCAAGCCTTGTACTAGTCAACCTTAAGAACAAAAACTGTTACAATTGTTCTCTGCAGTTCCACCAATTCAGGTATAAACCTATAATAAGGTTATGGAACAGGTCCAAAAATTTGTAGTTAAATTTAGTAAACTTATTATAACCTTAAGTGAGTGCTAAAAGGAGGGGGTAAGAAAGTTTGGGCAAATAGGAGAAAAAGGACAGAATTAAATAAAGAGAGATTGAGGGAGAGAGAGAGGCTATAAAAAGGTCATTTATACCAAGGCAAAGGAGAAATAGATGAATGGGTGTTATTTGAGGTAGTAGCAGATAGGGTAAGAGGATGAGTAGGGGGTAAGACACATAGGTATAAACTAGAGATAGATAAGGAGATTGATTCCAATGAATGCTCAAAACCATTAGATGAAATACATTCAAATGTATTGGAGGTACAATGTTGGCAACTGGGTTAACAATTATCATTCAAGTTAAGTAGTTATTCATACCATCAAAGTTGACATTAGAGTTGTTTATAGTCTCAGAGAGTGCAGTGTTGTGAGTTGGCTGACTCTAATGTCGCAGAAGTTCAGGATGCAGGCTCTGAAGTGCCCTTGTACCTGTTCCTATCTGCTAGATTCTTTTCATGGTAGTGAAGATCCTGGTAGATGTCCATGTGTGCAGGAACACTAGTTGTGGGTTTTCCACATGTGATCTGTGTTGCAGGAGTATTCCACCTGCTGCCTCCACTCTCAGAAGTATTGTAGTGAAGGGTCTCTGATGGTTCACCTGGACTGTAATTTCCCCTGCCACAAGGTTGTGAATGATGGGTGTTGACTCCCTCTGCTTAATAAATCTGGTACCAGGTTCCACAAGTATCCAAACAATGCCCTGTCACTTGCCAGTTGCCATCATAGTTCAGGCTATGCACCTATTGAGGCTGATATCCACCTCTTTCTGCTGCCTAGCCTCTGGCAATTTCCCGCTGGGTCTCTATGTCACTGGATAGTCAGTCATCTTCCCTATAGTGTGGTGCCACAATGGTTGGGACTCTTCCTAGGTTTTCCACAGTGCCTACCTTTATTCAGGGCCAACGCTGCTCTGTTGTTACTTTTGTCTGAGTTGACCAAGATTGTGTGCAGCTTTTTGCCCTTGCCTGGGTCACAGAGGCTGAGCAGGATTAGACATGCGCTTTCCAAGCACGGGTCCCCACCAGCACACTCCATTCCCCCTTTTCCCAGTGAGGGGAGATGGGGAGGGCATTTCAGAGATTTACAGCAAGTAGTGGCCCTTCTAGAAGTTCTTTCTGGCCAGATTCTTAAGAGGGCCCCTTCCCTTTGGTTTAATTTGCAGCTATTTGGGCATGGATATATATTGTTCTGATTTAAGAAGGTGACTGGTTGGCTACAGACTCCACAAGATGGCTGCGGGGGCTGTTCAGCTTTCTTTTCACCATTTGGTTTTAAGTGGTTTGTGCTATTTTAAGCCTTCTGTGTTTTAAATTTTGGCTGTCTTTCCAATAGTTTTTAAATGGGTGAGCTTAAGAGAATGTCTGCTCCCCATCTCTTTCTTTTTATCTCTCTCTCTCTGATACCCTCTTCCTCCATCCACAGGTTTGAGTTAAGGCACTCAGAATTTTGATTTCTACTCTGGTAATCTGTCTTCCAGTCTTTCCAAATGTTAGACTTTTTAATAACAAGTCTTAGTGCATTTATTATGTTACCCATCTCTCAATTCTGTTTTTATTTACTGTCTCCTTTCCATGTTGTGAGGAGACCCAAACTTGCTGCAGAGCTCACTTCTGCCATCTTCCTAAGTCCTGTTGTTGTTTCAAATTTTTAATTGACATAATATTTCTACAGATTTACTGGTACAGTATGATAATTTGGTACATGTATACAGCATGTGTTGTCGTCAGTTTTTGTGTCACTGTAACCAATATGCCTGACAACAATAACACAGAGGAGGAAGAGTTTATTTTGACTCACGGTTTCAGAACTTCAGTCCATGATCAAATGACTCCATAGCTCTGGGCCCAAGGTAAGCAAGAATATCATGGTAGAAGGGCATGGCAGAGGAAAGCACCTCAGGACATGATATCTGGAAAGCTCTTCTCACAAAGGACAAAATATGAACCTCAAAGTCACACCCCAGTGACCTTTCCTCCAGTCACACACTACCTAACTGGGGTTAACACGCAGTTAATCAATATCATATTTAAATAATTCACTTATATAACATTTATTTTTTTCATCTTCACATACACTTTGCATATGCTCCACAAAGGGAAGGATATTTCTTTAATTCTGTATTTCAGTTCCAAGAGCAGCATCTGGCACAGATATGTTAATAATTGAATGAATTCTATCCCATTGCCCAATTACAAATTTCTGTACCCCTCAAAGTCTTACCCAGTATTAGTCAGGGTTCTCTAGAGGAACTGAACTAACAGGATATGTATATGTGTGATGAAAAAAGAATTTTATAGATAGTTTTACATGATCAGAAGCTGGATAGTCTCACAATGTCTATCTGCATCACAGAGAGCAGGAGGAACCAGTAGTGGCTCAGTCAGAGAAACTGGAGCCACAAAACAAGAAGGACCAATGCATCCCCAATCCAAGACTGAAGACCTGGGAAATCCCTAGAGAATTGCTAGTCAGAGTCCATGTTGGAAGAGTAAAGGAGGTGGAGTCCAATGTCCTCAGATAATGACAGCAGCAAAAGTTGCATCCACTCCAGAAGAATCCAGCTTGCATTCTCATAACTTTCTTCTTCTTTTGTCTTTTGTCCCCCACCTATTGAACAGTGCAACCCACATCAGGTGATTCTCCCCATTCAGTTTGATATCCCACATGCCAATCATCTCTGGAAAGACCTTCATTGACACACTAGAAGTCTCTTAATCTTAGTCATCTCTCAATCCAATCAAGTTGAAAATCCAGATTAACCATCACACCTAGTAATTTGTGGGAATCTCTTGGAGTCTCTGCCATATGTTCATGAATAGCCTACTAATATCTTTGCTCTATGGGGCCTTCTTTTCTGGATGATTCTTGAAGACAACTCCCACCCAACTACACTGTCACATCTAGGCCACTCTAACCACTTCCTGCATGTGTAAAGAACAAAGCCTCCTGAAGCCTAACACAGAAAAGCCATGCTATGTCCCTTGCATCCCTCACCAAGTAAAGCATTATATTCTGGAAGCAGAAGAGCAAGAATTCACCCTTACAATCTATGACTGTGCCTGTCATGAGGACACCATAAGGCATAGAAGCCCTTGCACTCTGAGCCCTACACACTCCTCTGAAACCTGAAAAGTCTGAATTCCCTGAATACCCCCCACACTCCACACAGCAAGTTCACCATTTTTCCTTTTTCATATAGTGCTTCCAAGTTGTGTCAATGTGTGGGTAGACAATGTAAATTTGTTATGTTGTCAAGATAATTCCCTAGTTATTAAGTGCTGTTCTCATGGGCTCTAATCAGTGTTTAAGTATCCAAAGTGTTAAGGTTAAGTGAAAAAGCACAGATGCAACAAGTTACAGCTAACTTAAGTGGAAACACTTGTAGTTCCTTAAAAGAAAGACAATAAATGAATAAAGAAAATCTTTATGGTTACACTTATTCAAAGGCAATTTGCATATACATTATTCAAATACAATTTTTTTTTGCAAAAACAAATAAGTATTTTAAAATGGCCCAAAGCCAAAGGATATATCAAGATTGGATGAAGCTCGTTTACAATATTTTATTTAGAAATAATGTTAAGAGCCATACTTTTTCTATTATTTTTATATATGCATGTTTGCTGGTTTTTCCTTTGTTGAATTACATTTAAATTCCATTTTCTTCAAACTATTCTGACTGCAGAGCTTCTGTTTTCATGAGAGGCAGAATAAGTGCATCAGACTGGTTCTGGTAGCAGGCAGCTGCATGATAGTGGGTGTCATTGCTTCTTATCTGTATAAGAAAGTGGTTGGCAAAGAAATGATCAATGCATGAGGTGACAGATAAGCCAATTGCCCCATTCTGATCATAACACAATCATATGCATCTATTTGAATATCACACTGTACTCCATGAAAATGTACAATTAGTGTGATAATTTAAAACATTTACATATATCGAACTATTAAAAAAGAAAGTTATTGGATAGGTCACCTTTAATACCTTTTCCTGGATTTTTTTTTTTAACTGAAGATACTCATTTGAAGCATGAAACCAGGGTAAAACACTTCTAAGCAGAAATTTTATTATGCTTAAAAAATATGTAATGAGTTTATTAGGTGTGAAGTGGAAACCACTTTTTTAAAATGGGAACTTTAATAAAGTGTCAAATTTATAAGCATAATCACTGGGTAGCTATAGTACTTTTCCATATGGTTTATGATATTCTTTTTAAATTAATTTATTTATTTTAATTTAAAAATATGTAACACTTCACGAATTTGCATGTCATCCTTGTGCAAGTTCTAAAACAATTATATAGATATAGATATATAATTTAAAATTCCCACATATATTATCTGTCAATTCACTGTTTTGTTATGCTACAAAACAGAATTGTGCTAATTTCAGATTTCATTCATTTGATCAGCTGATTGATCATCATGTTTTTCAGCATCTATTATATGCCAGGTATTGTGTTAGCCCCTGAGCATGCAAACACAATATTGTCTCTGCCTTTCAGTGTTAGATGAAGGCAGAGAGATGGTATATTAGCTAGTTAAGGCCTCCATAATGAAGTATCATAAACTGAATGGCTCAAACTATAGAAATTTATTTTCTCATGGAAATCTGAGGTCAAGAGGTTGGCACGAGTATTTCTTCTGAGGCCTCTCTCCTTGGCTTGCAGGTGGCCATCCCCTCTGCCTTCATATCATCTTCCCTCTGTGTGCGTGTCTGTATCATTGCCTCTTCTGTGAAAGATACCTGTCATTGGATCGGGGTTCAACCTATGATCTCATTTTACCTTAATTCCTTCTTTAAAGCCCTATTTCCAAACACTGTCACACTCCAAGTAGAGGAGATTAGGAATTCAACATAGCAATTTAGGAATGAAATGATCACAACATGGTCATGATCCAGGTGAGAGATGCTGGAGATCAGGAAGAAGTCAAGGAGCAATGGGGACACAGGGTGGTGATGCCCATGACCAGAAAAGGACCTTTGCATCACTGGATCTGTGAGGGAAGGGCAAAAAGAAGAAAGCAGGAACCCCAGGTATCTAGTGGAATGGGCACCCATGAGCAGGGTGCAATAGGTTGCAGAGGTGACTTTTGGGTTAAGTGTTAGTGTTTTGATACAATACATATTTCATTATTTTCTTAAATTTTTTTTCCAACATATATGTATAGATCTTAAAGTCACATATTGTTAGTAAGATTAAAACAAAGAGAAAAGTGTTGCTTCTCTCCCCCACCCACTAAGACCTGTCCCCTCCCCAGAAGTGATCACTTTCAACTCTTCAGCTCTTTGATCTGGCATTTTCCTGAGCATTCCTAAATAACATTTATAGTCTCTTGATGGTGCTGAGCATCACTCTTCCTCTCAAGTTCAGAATAGATTGGGAGGCAGGCATGGGTGTCAGACAACTAAAGATCAAAGTCTCAGTTTAATTATTGGCCAAAGTAAAGGGATTTCGGTTTCCTAAGAATTTAGGTTACCATCCAGGGAATTATCTGTCCCACTTTCCATTAAACAAAGGGGTCAAAAATAAAAACAAGAATCAATTTAGTGATATTTCAGGATTATTATTCATTTTTATATATAATGATGATATTATGTTTCTTCTTTTTCTTTAAAATATATTTATTTTCTTTTTGGCAACACAAGCTAGAATAAACATGGATGAAATGACATGATGCCTGTGATAGCTTCATATTAGCATAGGCAGGGACTGAGTGACGATTCAGATGAAATAAATTTGGCCATGAGTTTCATTGGAAATTGAGCCTGTACCATTATCATCATGTTTTCCTATTTTCATATGTGTGTATAAAAAAAATAACAAAACGTTTAAAAGAGAATAAAACATAATTATGTTACAAAAAACAAAGAGAGTGAGTTTCAAGAAGAAAGTCATCAAAAATTACAAAGGCAACAGCATTTAAAATTAAGAAGAAAAAGTTCATTGTTTTGATTTTTAAGAAGGCATTGATATAGTTCTTGAGCAGAAACTATATGCTAGCACCACTGTGATGATTAGGCACACAGTGGTGAACAAAATGGTCAAAATTCCTGCCCTAATAGTGTGATAGTAAAAGCAAATGTGACTCCATTTTATTTTGTGACTCCATTCTGTAAAACAACCATGCCAAGTACAAGGGTCATGACTGGGGCAAAATGTTCTTTTCCTTTTGCTATAGAAACCTTTAAGAACACAGAACTACCTAATGGGGCATTGTTTCTGTAACTAGGGTAATGGGGCTCTGTTTCTGTAACTGGGGTGATTGGGCTAACTGTGATTGGTTAGGCTTCCCGCCGCTTGACTGCACTCTCCCTCTTCTGTAACCTGGCTTGCTTGCATTGGCTAGACCCCCCCCCCAACATCCCTTTTGCAGTTTTCAGGCTTATAAGGAGCGTGCAATTGTTCAGGGCTGATCAGGGGAATAGCTTTATGTTCTGGTCAGCTGCCACCGGTGTGCTTTCAATAAAGGCTTGCTTCCATTATACATGAGTGGACTGGAAGTCAGTTTATGAAACCCTGGGGTGAAGCTTTAACCATAACAATAGAAGCCGCCTTCTATTGTTCCAGGGACTTTTTTAGACTAGATTTAGTACATGATAGACTAACTGTCCAACAGCCAGAATTGATAGACTTACCAAGTAAGGGAGAAAAAGTAAATACCAAAAAACAGAGTCAAGTTTTCAAGGAAGAACAAAAAACAATGTAGCTGCTGGAGGAGGATTTTTCTTTTCAATAAGAGAGAAATTTGAGATTGAAAGTAAGTTGTAGGTAGATGCAGAGAAATTTAAAAACAAGAATAATCCATTGATTCCTCGAATAGCTGGGAAAGAATTGAATTCTATCAGACCATGCTGGAGGGATTTTCTTTGAATTAATAATAGAAATAATAATAAAAATAAATATTTTTTCCCTGAGTTTAAAGGATGTGAATGCTCAGAAATTTTAGCCCAGCCCAGTTCACATGCATTATGAAGGAAATAGGCACAAATATTCTAGAATGATTGTCCTTCCCTTCAAAGCCCACAAGCCATTTAGATATTTCTATTTATACTTCATTTACTTCCTCAGAGTCCTTCCCAGACTCCATAGTTTAAGTAAGTTTCCCCATATTATCAGTTAGAAATTCATTCAGCAGCAAGTAGCTAAAAAACCTCACTAACAATAGCTTACAAATAACAAAGATGTTCTTTAATGATAATATGAAGGCCCTAGGCTGGCTCATGCCTTCTCCTCCAGTATTTTTACTTGCTGTTTCAACCTCATAGTCACAGCATGGTTGCTGTACCACAGACATCATGCCTCAAGCAGAAGAAAGGAGAAAGAATAGTGCCAGGTACCTCTGAATCCTCTAGCAAACTTCTGCTTGTACATATTGGCCAAAAATGTGTTGCTTGGCCATTCCTAGCTGAAAGGGAATGTGGAAAATAAATCCTTTAGTTTTCCAAACTGTGGAATGGAAGTGGTCAAGGAAAAAATAGATTGAAAAATGGGTGTTAGTAGCCAACTGACATATCTGCCATACCCTGTTTTCTGTTGTGGTGGTTGTTATATTTTGTTTTTTCATTTTTTTAATTAACCACTTTATTAAGATACCATCACATTCCTATAAAGTTTACCCTTCTAAAATGTACAACTTAGTGATTTTAATACATTCACAAAGTTATTCGTTGATTACCATTAATTCCATAATATTTTCACCACCCCCAAAAGGAATCTCATACCACCGGAAGTCACTCTTCATTCCTCCTGCCCACCCGCACAGTACCCCTGCCATATCCTGCTATGCTTTCTCACCAGACTATGTGCTCCCTGAGAGCAGGGGCATGTCTGTGCCTGTCACCAATACATACCCATCTGCCTGGTACGAAGAAGGGATGGGAGGCGTCTGAAAGTTTTGATGGCCCAACATCCATGCTTTTCCCTTCTGTTGGTAAGAGATCCTTGATCTTTCTTTGGTGTCTGGCCCCTGCCCCAGTGCATGAAATCGTGGTAGGACTGTCAGTAAATTTTTCCCTGTTTCCTGTCACACCTTGGGATATAATTCCAGTGAGTCCATCCCCTTGTTTCCCAGGAAACTGAAACTTAAGAAGAAGATGGCAGGATAAAGCATGTGTGGAGCCAGGAAGAGCTCTTCCTCCATCTGCTAGATCCTTGCAGCATCAATGCTTCCCCTCTTGGGAGCCTGCCTGCTTCCACTTTTCTGTCTATTCTGTTAACGTACTGATTGTTAGGGGTTTTTTTTATTCTTTTGTTCCTTGTTGACTGTGCCAAGAAAACCTAACTGATAGAAATAAGTAAGTATTTGATAATTATATGTTGAATGACTTGTTTTAATTAAACAAAATATAAACCAGAGGGTCCTGAAACCAAAATGAAATAAATAAGATTCTAACTTTCATTTTTGGCCCAATTTCTTGAATTACCTAAGTTTTACTTCTGAGACTACAAAATATTCCTTTCTGCTGTTCTCTTCATTTTAATGTCAATGATAATTTTTTTGGATCTGATTACATCTCTTACCATGTTTCTTTCCTAATGTCCCCTACCCACAGAGCCCAAGCCTTTGCTGAACTTTTGCCTTATTTTCCCTGAAAGGTGGAAATTCTCTTTAAAAAGCAGCCATCAAAGAATCTCTCACACATCCCAAAGAGCTGCCAGAATGACTTCTCTGAGGGATGTTATATCACTGCCTGCAGCCCCGAATGGTACATTTTCTTTTCCTTGGATTTATAGTTTTGAGGTCATATTTAGAAACCTGTTCATAGCTAAATTCTCACTGTACATTCCTAGAGTTAGAGGAATGTGGAGATATTTTTTTCTAACTCCTTTTCTTTGTAGTACAGATGGGAGGCCCCAGGGCAACAGTGTGACTGTCCCAGCTCATGCACTTCCTGCTCTCACAGCAGAACCAGCAAGATCACCTGCTCTGGGGCTCCTGAGCTACTACTCCTCTCCACCAGACTACTTTGCTTTCTCAGTTTTGTATTTACTTATTCTCCTGTAAAACCCCAAAACTGTTTAAGATATTAAAATATTTCTGCTTCAGTTCTCTACCTCCAGGCCATTACTATTGTTTAACCTCTGCTAAAAGATGTTACAAGAAGAGTTCTCCTGGAAATAGACTCTGAGCTGGGACTTGGCGTACTGAGCACTCATAGGGAGCAACGCCTATGGCTGCAAGGGGCAAGAATAGGAGTGGACAGAGAGAAAGGCCAACCTATGAGAGCCCCAGGAACCTTGGACAAGCTCACAGAGAATCCTGGAGCTAAAATGGCCTTCAGAGCTACCGCTGCCAGGCACAGATAGCCGGCCCCAGGCAGTAGGTATGGCCCAGCCCCAGAAGGGCATGATCTGGGGATGAGGCAGCTCTCCCCATCCCAGGCCATCTCCAGATTGGCTGAGAGCTGACGGCTGTCCACTAACAGTCCCCAAGGAACAAGTCCTTCTTTGAGGGGGGATCATCTGGGTGGAACATCACATTTCTATCACAGACACTATTTACACACACACACACACACACACACACACACACACACAGAGCTAACACTCACTGATAGCCTGCTGCATAGAATGTACCATCTTAGACATTTCTCATGATCCTCCCCCTCGAGGAGATTAAAGTCTAGTAGAAGAGAGAGTTAATAAACTCTGATGATAGGGCTGAGGTTATGGCTCAGCGGTAGAGCACTTGCCTCGCACATTTGAGGCCCTGGGTTTGATCCTCAGCACCACATAGAAATAAATAAATAAATAAATAGAGGTTTTGTGTACAACTACAAAAAAATAGATTTTTTTAAAAAAAGAATAATCACTATTCAAAAAATTAAAAATAAATAAACCCTGATGATGATGTGAAGTGCAATTACACACCCAAAGGTAAACAGACACACAGGAGGGTGTGATTATGTCCAAACACTCAGAGGAGTGAGCAGCTGCCTGGGTTGAGGGGGACCCAGGAAGACAGTGGGGAGGAGAGCTGAGCAGGCAAGAGGATTCTGCAGGGGTTTGCAGTTTACCAACTTCATGTCCTTCTTTCCTCCAGTGTCTCTCCTCTAATAACTTCTGTGTGGATACAATCCTTGTAATTTCCCTTCTCATTTATCTCACATAGTTTTCTTATTTCTTCCCATGTCTATAGAGCAGTTTTTCTCTATTTAAAATGCTAGTCCCTCAGCTTATTTTAAGTTAAGCTTTGAATCTTAATTGTTGTGCAACATTTTTGCACATTTACAGTGATTGCACACCCGGAAAATGGCATTTCCAAGGGATCTATAGACTTAATAGGTTCAGGTTTCAGATTTGTACATAATTAAATTTCTGATCTTAATAAAAGACATTATAAGTTAGGTGCTAAGCAGAATAAAAATCTTGGAAAGGGAGGGGAGTGGGGCGTAGAGTCAGTTAACAAGTATTTACTCCTTAGGAGATTTCTAACAGGTTGTGTTGTCAGATCTGAAATGTTGTGTTGCAACACTTACAATGGAAATCTAACCAGGAAATGCAAATTTGGACTTAAAATTCTATGGCCTAAAACAAACAAAGATGACAAGAAAACAACTTTCTGTCTTCTGACTTGAGAATTGGAGAAAGTAACACCAACCACCATGCATTTGAAAATAATTGGCAAATCCAAAACCTCCTCAAAACCTGGATGCTTCTTATTGCTGAGAAATCTCAGACACACAGCAGAAGATCACTGCTCAGTCCAGCAAGGGAGCCACTGCCTCAGCCCCCAGGGAACTTCCCACACCCATGAGCACCAGTGAGAACAAACCTCAAACCCAAAGAATGCTGCGTTGGAACATTTTCAAGCCAGGCACTTCACACATCAGTGGCAGCTTTTGGCAAGGGACAAATGGAAAGCACCTGAGGCATTCGTTGTCTGTGCCAAAGAAAACCTGTGCAGTCAGGAAGTAAACTGGGTGCAGAGCCCAGAGGGCTCCAGTTGGGTGGGTGGTCATATCCGAGAGATGCAATAATTATACTGACTCAACACCCCTCCTCTTCTCTGAAAGTGGAGTCCAGCCCCATCTACATTTGATGTAAGAACGCATAATACCATTCACTCGAATTTAAGGAAGCCAATGAGAAATTTTATCCCGCTTGCTCAGCTTCCCCTGGAGGGCTTGGTAGATGTCCTAGGACACAGAATCATTCTTGAGATGTCAAGAAGGCTTCCTGGTGCTTTGGCCTTTACATTTGGAATCCCCTGCCTCCGAACATAAATTATAGCCTAATAAATAGCACAGCCACAGGAGTGGTGGCCCTTCTAAATCTGTGACTTATTTGTGCTCCTGAGGAGGAGGCAGACAATCACATGGGAATTTAGCTTTTAGCATCTGTCCCTATTGCCTCTGAGCTCAGAGTCATTCTGAAACTCAGAAGAGGACTCTGTACCACAGAAAACTAAAGGCAAACCTCAACCTTGAGCACTAGGTGCTGTTCCAATAACAGAGCAAGTGTTGTGTCTGCACTGGTGTCTGGGTCACAGAAAATGTGAAGACAAAGCCATGAATCTAAACACTTCCCAGAGACCAAGTCTTTTGCATTTAAATGCTTCAACTCAAAAAGCAAATTATTCATGAACATGGCTTTTATGTAGGTTGCATTTGACTCATATAAGTTTAGCTTTAGAGTTAACCATCATTTGGGAGCATTATATCAGTCACTGTGCCCAGTGGTGGTGGTGGTGGTAGTGGGGTGGATAAAAAGTAAATAAATTTAAGACCAAACTGCTAATATTATAGGGAATCCTGAGATATTATTGTGTTCACCATTTCAGAATGGTCATCAAGTTTTACATCAGTTGAGGTTTTGCTGCTAAATGAGTTTGCCATAAATTTGTCCACAAACTTTGCATTTCAGAGATTATTTTTAATTTCAGAATTGCAAATAAAACTTTTGGACTGGCATTTTCTTGAAATCCTCTATTTCACATGTGTCATTAAAACAAGACTTCGCCAAAAATATGTCTACATCTCAAACTGCATCTTAAAACAAGTAACATTCATCTCTTCCTTCTTCCATTCATTTGTTCTTAATTCAATAATGTGATAATCTACAGAAAATAAGCCATTAGACTTCTTTTTTAAACACGCTTTATTTGTTCTTTTTAGTTATACATGACAGTCGAATGTATTTTTACATATCATAGATGGAGTATAACTTCCCATTCTTCCATGGTTGTACATGATGTATAGTTATCCTAGTCATGTATTCATATATGAATGTAGGAAATGTATGTCTGATTCATTCTACCGTTTTACCATTTCCATATGCTCTCCCTTTGCCCCACTCCCTCTGTATAATCCCATGAACCTCCACCCCCCCATTGTAAGTCAGCATCCACATACCAGAGAAAACCTTCAACCTTTGATTATTTGGGATTGGCTTATTTTGCTTAGTATGATATTCTCCACCTCCATCCGTTTACCAGTAAATAACATCATTTCATTCTTCTTTAATGCTGAGTAATATTGCACTGTGTATATATACCACATTTTCTTTATCCATTCATCTATTGAAGGGCACCTAGGTTAGTTCCATAGTTCAGCTATTGTGAATTGAGCTTCTATAAACACTGATGTGGCTGCATCACTGTAGTATAATGATTTTAAATCCTTTGGGCATAAACTGAGGATTGGGATAGCTGGGTCAAATGGCATTTCCATTCCAAGTTTTCTGAGGAATCTCCATACTGCTTTCCAGAGTGGTTGCACCAATTTTCAGTCCCACCATCAATGCATGAATGTACATTTTCCCCCACATGAGACTATATTTTCACCAACATTTATTGTTACTTTTATTCTTGATAATTGCCTTTCTGATTAGAGTGAGTTAAAATCTCAGTGTAGTTTTAAACTTTGTTTCTCTAATCGCTAGTGATGTTAAACATTTTTTTCATATATTTGTTGACTGATTGTATTTCTTCTATGAAGTGTCTGCTCAGTTTCTTTGTCCATTTATTGATTGGGTTATTTGTGGGTTTTTTTGTTTGTTTGTTTTTTGTTTTTTGCTGTTAAGTGTTTTGAGTTCTTTATATACCCTGGAGGTTAATGGTCTATCTGAGGTGCATGTAGTAAAGATTTTTCTTCCATTCTGTAGATTCTCTCTTCATGTTCTTGATTGTTCCTTTAGTTTGATACCATCCCATTTATTGGTTTTACTTCTTGAAATTTAGGAGTCTTGTTGAAGAATTCAGTTCCTAAGCTGACATGATGGAAATTTGTACCTTCTTTTTCTTCTAGTAATCACAGGGTCTCTGTCTAATGCCAATGTCGTTGATTTACTTTGAGTTGAGTTTTGTGCAGAGTGAGAGATAAGGGTCTAGTTTCATTTTATTACATATGGATTTCCAATTATCCAAACACCATTTGTTGAAGAGACTATACTTTCTCCAAGGTATGTTTATGGTGCCTTTCCCACTTAGACCTCTTGATAACAATATTTGTGATTTGCAGCTGGCAAAATTATAAGGCTGGGGAAGTTGTGCCTCCATAAGTATTTCTCTCTCTCCTCCATTGCAGATATATTTCCCCTTCATGCTGAGCCCAGACTTCCCTGTTGGTAATGTCTTAGCTCTCACAGAGCCCACCAGCCCCCATCATTTTACTCAGCACCATCAGGGGTATGCTCTTTGTCTGAAAAGAGGCTACTTCATATCATCTGATCTGAGCCTTCACATAGCCTAGGTACCCCAAAAGCACCAAATAGGATCTTAACAACAAGAAAGATGGGTAACTTTTCTCCATTTTATAAATGAAGGATCTAGGGTTTTTTCAAGATGGTGAAATAAAAGGAGTTTGTGTTCCTGGCTGCTCTGTGGAGTGGAACCAAGAAAACAGACAAGAAGCTCTCAGCAAAGTGGGTAAAAAAAAAAAAAAAGATGGAGGACTTTACTGGAACTTAAAACTGGATATTCAAAGCAGATCAGGGATTCAGGAAGTTGGATATAATAAAATAAGAAAGAAATCCCCAGTGGCACAGCTACTACCTCGACTGGGCTGGCAGCACCAGCCACAGCAGTCCCTCCATGAGCACAGTGGAAAGATAGGGAATTAAAGAAACCTACATTTTTGGGAGAGTGTAGAGATCAAGAACATTGCCCGGCAAACCTGAAAGATGCACTGCACAATATCCATGTGCAGGGAAAAAAGCCACCATCTCTCCAAGTAGCTTGCAGAGGACAAAGGAAGGAACCATTTTGTAGCTGCTGCATGGGGGCCAGCAACTGAGGAGGCCAATTCTTGGCAAACTGGAGTTTGGCCTGAAATATGGCCAAGGAAACACACACTGCATGACATAGAGTATGCTTAAGTGACCAGGACAAAATTAAACACGGAGAGAGGTTTACATAGGGGAAAACTGATTGTGGAAACTCACCCAGCTCTACTACTCCCCTCCAATCTGTCTGCTTGCAGGACCTACTGGGAGAGATGCATCAGTTGGGAAATTCAGAAGGGCAGGGACAGGTGAGATTGCTTGGAGACTGAACCCATGACCAGAAACATGGGGTTCAAAGGTGACATAGGGGAGACTAAGATCTGGGTCCCCCTCCACATGAGTGAAACCCAGGGGAGATCCCTGGAGTGCAATCTTCCATCGAGGACCAGCAAGTACGGGGTGCTGAAGGTGCCCTGATTTAAAATCTGTAAACCAACTGGCATTAAGCAAAGAGCTTGGAGTCCACCTAAGCCTAAATCCTGCCTCCAGGAATTCCACCAATGTGATTATCTCATTCCTGCAATCCAGACAGTGGAACATCACGCTCCAGAAGACCCCACTTAAAACTGCTGAGAAGAGAAGCTGAGACTCTTTTGAACTCCAATGGAAAAAATTCTTTAAATTTTCATCAAGATCTTTTTTTAAAATTATCCTTTTTCTCTGTTTAATTATGACCTTCATGATACATGGACACACACACACACACACACACACACACACACACATATATATAT
>NW_025999942.1:10413747-10426837 GCF_001458135.2 Marmota marmota marmota | reverse complement strand
TATATATATTTAGATTTTTTTTCCTCATTTCTAGCATTTTTAAATCCAGTTATTTTTCATGGATTAGTTTTTTTTTTGTGTGTGTGTGAAGTAGGATGCTTGATTAGTATACTTTGGTTTTGTATTTGTATTTTTTTTAAATTTTTACTTCACATATATAAATTTTCTCCTATTTCTCTTGATTCTCTTTTATTCTGCTAACAGCCAATCTTTATAATTCTCTTTCACTCTTCCTTTAATTTTTTACTTCTCTCCTTCTCCCTCATAATCATCACATCCTGTATCACTTCTGTTTTCTCCCTGTCCACCATTTGAAATTATAAACCCTTTTGCAAACTTGCTGTTTTTATTGTAGGCAATAACATCATATAATTTATTTTTATTGTGATAATTAACATTGTAGGCTACATATTAGGAACTACTCGGTTTAATGTTATATTTTGTTTGTATTGGTTGTTATTATTATTTGTCTCCCCCTAAGCAGTGAGGTACTGGAAAACTTTAGGGACTATAAAGATTTATAGGACTATAAATCCACAGGGCAGAAACTCTACAGTCTCAGATTCATACTGTTAAATAAGTAGCCACACAAACAACACGAAAAAACAAGGGAACAAATCACACCAAACATACCGAGGTAATTCAATAACAGAATCCATTGACACCACAATGGAAGAAATGTAAGAAAAAGAGTTTAGAATATACATAGTTAAACTGATATGCAAAGTAAAAGATGGTATAAGAAATGAAATCAGAGAGAAGTAGAAGATCACTTCCATAGAGAGGCAGAGATTCTGAAGGAAAAAAAAAGCAAAAATTCTCAAAATGGAGGAAACAATAAACCAAATTAAATTCAATAGAAAGCATCACCAACAGAGTAGACCACTGGACTAAAAAGACAGAACTCAGGCAATGAAGATAAAATACATAATCTTGAAAATAGAATTGACTGTGGAGAGAAGACATTAAGAAACCATGAACAGAACTTTTAAGAAGTACAGGATAACATGAAAAGACCAAATTTAAGATTTATCAAGATACATGAAGATGTGGAGTGGAGATACAAAGCAAAGGAATACACAGTCTTTTCAATGAAATAATATCAGAAGTTTTCCCATACCTAAATAATGAAATGGAAAATCAAATACAAGAGGCTTATAGAACCCCAAATGTACAAAATTACAACACACCCACATCAAAGCACATTATAATGAAAATGCCTAGCATTCAGAATAAGGATAGAATTTTAAAGGCTGCAGGAGAAAAATAGCAGTTTACGTAAAGGGAGAAACCAATTCACATTTCAGCTGATTTCTCAACCCAGACCCTCAAAGCTAAGAGCTTCTGGAATAACATATACCAAAGAAGAAATCCTACATCCAGCAAAATTAAGCTTCAGATTTGAAGATGAAATAAAAACCTTCCATGATAAACAAAAGTTAAAAGATTTTGCAACTAGAAAGGCTGCACAACAAAACATTCTCAACAAAATATACCATAAAGATGAAATGGAAAAAAAAAGTGAAACCAGCAAAGGGAGGAACTACACTAAAGGAATAGTCAATCAAAGGAGAAACTAAATCAAATTAAAAACTAGAAATAAACCAAGGTCACTGGAATACAAATCATATCTCAATAATAACCTTGAATATGAATGGCCTAGCCTCATTAATCAAAAGACACAGAGTGGCAGATGGATTAAAAAACAAGACCCAACAATATGCTGTCTCCAAGAGATTTACCTCATAGGCAAAGACATCCACATACTGAAGGTGAAAGAATGGGAAAAAACATCACTCACTTGGATTTGTGTAAATTTTTGGTAACTGTGAAAAAGAAAGATACTGTGGAAATATATAGATGCCTGTGTATTTATCATCATAAATTTTCATTACAAAATGTACATCTATTGTTGCCATGGAAAAAGTTAGTCTCTTTAGAAAAATTGAAAGAGCCCAGCATTTAAAGGATATATATGATTTTTTAAAAAGCCTATTTATTATTTCTAGTGTATTGTCTAAAATATGTTGGCACTTTTTTAATATGTCAAATATTGATATAAAGAAATGTCTATACATTTTGTGCTAAGAAAAAGGAAATGAAGGAAATAATTTAAAAACAAAACGAAACTTGTTGTAAGTGATTGGCCCAGATCTGAACACCACTTCTCTCTCTCCTTTCCTCACACAGCCTCTAATCTACTTTCCATCCAAGACCCTTCTTGTGATAAAAGGCAAATGGTTTAGTGTGCCATACTGAGAGTAGGTATGATGGTGGGGAAGATATCTTTTAGCATACCTCAAATCACACTCTTGGACATCCCCACCTGCTAACACCCAGATTTCACCCCGCTTAACAGGAAAATATCCCCGAATGGAAGTACAGTCCACAGGTAAGGAGATAGGCAGGGACACAAAAGAGGAAAAGGAGTTTACAATGCAGGGAGTTTTATCCTAGCATTACTGCCTTCTTATGCTTTGGATCTGGAATGCCCCCAAAAGGTTCTTGTTTTAAAGACTTTGTCCACAGTGCAGCAATGTCAAGAGGTGGGGCTTTGGAGAAATGATTAGAACATGAGGACCCTTACCCCATCGGTGGACTAATCCATTGATGGATTCATAAATAAAAAGAACTATTGGCATGTGGTGGAAACTGCAGACAGGTGGGACCTAGTTGAATGGAACTGGTCCTTGGGGGCATAATCTTAGGGACCACCACATCTGGTCCCTGGCCACTTTCTCCCCCAACCCCCTCTTTCTCTTTCCCTTCTTCTGACTGCCATGAGTGAGCAGCTTTGCTCCACTACTCCTTGCCTGCCATGACCTTATGCCTCACCACAAACCCAGAGATGGGACCAGATACTAGGGACTGAAACCCCTAAAACCATGAGCCAAAATAAAGCTTTCATCCTTTTTCTTTTCTCTAGTATTTTGTCACAGTGATGAAAAGCTCACTAATACAAAGCTCATTGAGATAAGACTTGAAACCACGGCAGCTAACAAGGCAAAGGCAAGATCTAAGTGTGAAAACAGAAATATCAGAGGAAATAGTGGTCCTTCCTGAAGGGTGGTGACTCTTCTGAGATGCACAGTCCCAATTCTCCACAGTCCCAATCCTAGAGCAAGCACAAAGCAGCACCCTCAATGATAAGAGGACAATCCCACTGAGGCATTGCACTGAGAGGCTAAAGAGAGGAGCCTGCCAGAGGTAAGTCTTATAGGCAGGCTGTGAGGACACACTACCTGCACAAGTACTTTCTGACCACATATTCACTCACTCATGACCTGGCCCCTCTACAGTGCTTCCAAAGGCATCAGCACAGGTCAGATGTGACCTGGTCCTATGGGAACCCTTGAAGGCTGACCACATGACCTTGGAAGCAGTGGGATAAAGCTTCTCCACTATGGTTTCTACACCAACTGCAGGCTCACTGCTTCTTCTGGGGAACCAATGGTAAGAAATATTGACACTTTTTGGGCACTGGGGATGTAGCTCAGTGGTAGAGTGCTTGCCTAGTATGTTCGAGTTCCTGGGTTCAATCCCCAGAACTGCAAAAAACAAAAACAAAAAACTCTGACATCTGTTAAGGAAATAAAATATTCCCTCAACCCTGAAAACCTCTCCACAAATACAGTAGAGACAGAAAAAAGCTTTACTATTGAATAGACATTAAACTAGAGTATGGTTTATATTTGCATATCATAGGCAATCTGCTGAGAGAGTGATGGGAAGACATATCATTTCAGAGAACCAGGTACATCCTATTACGCATGCACGTTCTCAAGATCAACAAAAGGTTGTTCTCCAATAAGACAGTACCATTTTGGAGAGAAAAGCAAAATCCTTCTATCTGTGTGGAAGGAGTTGGTTCTGCAATTTGGAACAGGGGCCTGTAGATGTTGGCTCTCCTTGTCTCAGAAACTTCCAGACTGAAACCAGGAACTATCTCCCTTGATCGTTACATTTCCAATAAAGGGAGTTCAGGCTCTTGAGAAAGACATTCCTGACATCAAGCCAACAAAGGCCTATCTGGTTTTAAAAAGGTTATACAGCCATTTTAAAGAGAAGAGAATACTTAAAATTTTAGAGTTCTAGGGGAAAAGGAGGGGAATCTCTTATTTTTGACAGAAGAATTAAGCCTCTTATTTTTAATTTTCATTTGACCTTCCACATCTCACCACTAGGTACTCAGATCCTTGATCTGTATTTTTAAAACTCTTGCCTGAGATTCTACTAGTTCAGAGCACTGATTCTGCAATCAGCATGAGCATCACAGTCACTTGAGGAGACTAAAATGCTTGTTCCTAGGACCTAAATGAAATCCATACAGAATCAGAATTTCTGGGGCAGAACTGGCGGTTGCGCTGAGAAGCCCTTGGGAGGGTTCTGCTTCTCTCTGAGGGGGAGGAACCACTGCCTAAGCTAAAGCATCGATTTTTACAAGGAAACAGCTCCATACCTGGGGAGACATGAAGATTTTCTAAAGGCCATACAATAAAAGTAGTTTAAAGGAATCATTTCTTAGATCCTCAAATTTTATTTCTACTCTTCCAAGAACAGATCTGCCAGAGAGCACTACTAGTGTTCTCTCTGCCACTTTTTTCTCTTCCCTCCTCTTGATAAAAAGGAAAGACATAAAAAGGAGAGCTGTCTTTTCACTGATGGCCCACATCCTCACCCCAATCCAATAAGCTCATTAAAGAATATGGACATTTTTAAAAAGAAGGAGAAAGGCATATCTCTTCACTATCCTGAATATTTACCTATTAATAGGTCTATTAAAATCTTAAAACAATGCTTTCTTCCAGGCTGCTGTGGGGGCAATGTGTGCAGTACAGACAATTCAAGAAGAAATAAGTGTGAAGCGAGAGTCCTGAAGCAGCTAGCAAAGAAAACATGGCCAAGGAGTCCAGAAGATATCCTCTTTTACCATGTCAACAAACACAGGACAAGTTCCCATCTATCTCTGAGTCTGAGTGAAATAATTGTTCAAGAGACAAGTTTACAGTGTTTGTTTGACTTGGAGGGGGAGAAGTAAATTTAGATGTTTCCTGATATAAACAACTGCACTTTTTTTTTTTTGACTGGTTTGACAAAGAGGACTGGCTTTCTGATCTATAGAAAATGAAAAACATTGCTAAAAAATAAGTTAAATATGAGCTCTTAGGCTTTGAAAAAAATACATAATTAGAAGCACAAGTCCAGCATGACAGGGATTATATTCTTTGCAATTTATAAACTTATGATAAAATAATTCTATGCCAAATGAAACAAATACTAGGAGTTGTTTTATTTTAATATTTAGAGAATGTTTTATTGTGTTTACTTATTTAGGTATAGGTGATTGAACCCACTGAGCTACATTCCCAGCCCGTTTTACGCTTTTTAATTCTGAGACAGGAATTTGCTAAGTTTCTGAGGGCCTTGCTAAGTTGTTCAGCTTCCCAAGTTGCTGAGATTACAGGTGTGCACCATCATACCTGGAATTACAAAAATGTTTTAAAAGCATAGCCACAAAGGACTTAGAGGCTTTAAACCTTAAAAAAAAAATAGCCCCCCAAAGAGCAACTCAGCTTAAAAATGAGTAGAGACCCAAAGAACCTGATCCACAGCACCATAGCAGCAGCAGCTTTGTATCTGTAGCAAAGGTAATAAAAGTTCTTCAAGGGTCTTCATGAAACCATGACAAAATGGGTACTAGAAATTCCATGTGATCTTAAATAGAAATGCATAAAGGGACAGCAGTAGGTCAAGACAGAAATAAGAAAACAAATGTCAAAGAAAATTTACCCATGAATAGAAAAATTTACTAGAATGTTTTAAAGACCTGACCCATTTAATATTTTGTTTATTAATTATGTACATCTATTAGGATTTCTCTTGGCTGAACATAATAACCTTAGGCTCCCATAAAATGTATTGGGATTTATAAGAACACTGAGGTACCTCACAGGATCCAAAGGAGAGGAGAGTTCTAGACTAGAGGTATTGTGACCTCAGTTGACACCAGGTACTGTTGAGGAACCCAGGAAATTCTCTTTGTCTCCTCTCTGCGTTTTTGCCAGCATTAAGTTCTTTCTTCTCTATCATCTTAGATGAGTTATCTGTTTCCAAGGTCATATGGCAAAATATTTTTAGTACCTTGTGAATTTTACCTATTAATAGGTCTATTTTTCTGAAGACAAACATGGATTGACCCATTTCCTCTCCTGAGGCAATGTACCATGGATCTGATTTTAAATAATATCATTGAGTTTTCAATAGTTTCAGTTACTAGACTTCACATTCATCTCCTCCTTAAATCTTGTATCAATGCCGTCCAGATATACCACTAGAAATGCACCTGTTGTTGGATAAACTTGGGTTTACTGACTTCTTGTAGATAACTGTAGGGCATGTTTGTAAGAGAATGGAAAAGACTTATAGGTGTTTTAAAATGTACTTGAGATTTTGGTTTCATTCCAGTTGTGTGCACATGACAGATCAGAAGATTGCCATGGGAAATAGTTCATTACTCACAGCATCAAAGAAAAGGAGGGCCTGCCATGCCATGGGGAGAAAACAATCAGGTTGGAGACGAATCCTTCCAGGTAGAGATAGAGCAAGGGACCTGGAAAAAGCCTTTATTGTGGTTCCCCCAGGAAGGAATGGGCAAGGCAGGGTAAGCAGGCTGACCAAGTTAGGACTGGCCACTTTTTACATCACTTCAGGAAGCTCTGGGGAATAGAGGCTGCCTGCAGTTGTGTGATGCCTGGTTCTGGGTTAACTAGGGCAGAAGGTTAGTGTCTCACAAGGGCTAAATGAGTCCCAGATTGGCTGGTTTGGGGAAAGGCAAACTCTATAGAGTGTCCCCTTCCTAACCCCAGAAAGGATCAGATTTTCCTAGTCAGCAAGGCATCGGGTGTCAAAATATCAGATACAAAAACTAGATGTGCTTCATGCATTAGAATTTTACCTTTGTTAGAGAACTTTGGAGATGGTTTAATGAAAGCAGGCTTTGCCCTGCACTGGATGTTGTCAGGAAAAAGGATGATTTTATGATTGGGTACCATATAATTTTTACCTTCTAGTCAGACAAAATGTAAAGGAGAAAGTCAATCAAATTAGCAAGGAAAAAAGAAATAAAATAAAAAATAATTAGAAAGGGGAGAGATTTGGTCACTGTTGTGGTTTGGATAATATTCTTGTTTTGGTTTTGAATTTTTCTTTTAATTTTTTTGTTGTTTGGTCCTTAGATATGATTATGATTGGCTTTGCTTTTTCCTCCTTCATCATGGTTATGATGACCTTGTCTGATGTTGGTGTCTGTGAATTTGTTTATGGGTAGCATGAGAGTTGAGTGCCATGCCAGACTCTGGACATTAGAGATTGCTTCTCTTTCTGAATAATTCTACAAGGTAGGTGCTACTAACATCCTGTTTGTTAAGTGTGGAAACAGGTTTAGAAAGACTAAAGTATATGGCCAAGGTCATAGTCAAGATGCCCTAACGTCTTGGTTCTACTTTGCTCCTCCTGAAAACACTGTGAGACTGTGGTGGTTCATTCTAGGAAACTATAGGTTTGAAGAAGGGGGAAAGCAATGTTTAGAAAAGGGAGAGAGGCTATGGAAGCAATTGCAGAGATTTTCACTACACTAAAAGTGTGTTCAATCGATTTAGTAAGTAATTCCACTGGTGCATTGTTTGGAGTGTTGTTCTGGTAATACATAGTTTTCCTTTTTTGGTGTCTAAAGTCTAAGAATCAAATTCCATGGATAAAGTAGAAATGCTGAACTCAGGAAACCCCATCTGAGTAACTGGTCATGACCTTGATAACTGAAGTAGGAACTATTTGCCAGGAGGGCAAGAATTAGGTTCCAAGAAGGTTATAAATGGTACTTGAAAGGAATAATTCCTGTTGGAATAAACTGCTTTCATAAGGGCAACTTATTTGTAACACATGGCACAATTTTTTTTAACTGAATTGATTAATTCATGGAATTATTTTAGATGAATAAACTGCCATCTAGCTAGCCCAAGATCTATTTCTACCTGTTATGGTTTGAATATAAGGTGTCTCCCCAAAGCTCCTGTGTTAATGCAGGAATATTCAGAGGAGGAATTAAGTTATGAAAGCTGAGACATAATCAATTTATCCCAATTTGAATGGACTGACTAGATGGGAACTGTAGGCAGGTGGAGCATGGCTGAAGAGGGTGGGTCACTTAGGACATTCCCTGGAAGGATTCGTCTTCCAAACAGGCCCTTCCCCTCTTTCACCCTTTCTCTGCTTTTTAAATTTTTGAAAGGATACAAAGAACTCAGATGGAAGCAATTGTATGTACACAATTACTTTGCTAATACCATGAGAATGTGGAAAGATTACTTAACTTCATGTCAAAATGAAGTGTTTCATATAAAATAGAAATCTTTACTTTGTGTTTATTACATGTATTTGGATTTCTATAAGTTTTAGCAGGTTAAACTCAAAGAAACAAGACAAAATTAATATTTGTGCAGTGTACATAAATCTGAGTACACAGAAAAGTTCCTATAGTATGTAAATATTTATATATCATGTTTACTTGAGCATTTTTATGTTATATAGTTCTAATGTGAAATAGGTGAGGAAGAAATTACTCCATGTTTGAAAAAATGCTAGGGAAAATTTAAAGAAATTCAGCATATAGTAAAAATGCCAAAGCTATTAATCTATGAGCTATATTATCTCAAGAGATCAAAAATATTCATGACATTTTTAAAAAGTTTCTATTAAATAGCAAATTAGGTACTAGATTTATTTCTGTAAGTACTAAAAACTGAACAGTAAACACAAAGAAATAAATGGAACAGATTCAGATGGGCAACTCTTTCCTATCAAAAGCCCTAGTCCTTTTTAGTAAATGCTTGGGACTATTGATAGATTTAAGTCTAACAATAGAAAATTTAGGTGCACACATATCTATACACATATAAAACCCCAAACTACAAGAAGGGGTATTATAAAAGTCTAAGTTTTAATAACATAATCAAGATTCAAATGATTATAATAATTTATCTGTCCTCCAAGAATCAAGAGCTTTACAAACAACCATAAGAATTTAAAGGCTCCATACCTCTAGAGTAACCATAATGTTTCTCATGTTAAATACAGCCTATCAAAGACAACTGTAATCATCATTATATTGTACCACAACCTAGAGAAGAGGGGAAAGTTGTAATGTGACTTTTTCAGTGAATGAAGTAGTAATGTCTGACATTATTTCAAGAAGTTAGGTAAAGAGCAAGAAAATGCCTACATGGGATTCACAGTTAATTTTTGTAAAAGCAGTGTTATTGAGGTATAATTGGCATATAGAGAAGTGCACATTTAAAAGGTATAATTTGATAGATTTGGGCTTATTTATACTCATGAAACCATCACCACAATCAAGGCAATAAACATACCCATGCTCCATAAAGTTCCGATCCATGTTGTTCTATCAGTAGTTCATTCCTTTTCCTTGCTAAGTAGCATTTCATTTAGGGAATACCACAATGTATTTATGCATTCATGTGATGGACATTGGATTGTTAGGAGTTTGGGACTATTACAAATAAAAATACTGTGATATTCATGTAGAAATATAAGAACATCTGCTTTCATTTATCATAGGGAAAGAATTAGGCTTGAGATGACTGAGTCATAAGATAATCATATGTTTAACTTTTTAGGAACCATCTTACATCCCATTGGAGTGTATGAGTTCCTGTTCCTTGTCAAATCTTGATACATAGATCTTTTCAATTATGATCATATTAATAGTTAGGTACTAGTAACCTCTTTATAGTGCTGGTTGGCATTTCTTTAGTAACTGATGATATTTAAATCATGTCATGAGCTTATCTGCCATCCTTATATAGGATGGTTAGCTATTTGAATTTTTTGCTCATTTTTTATTGTTTTTTTTCCTCATTGAGTTTTTAGAATTATTTATATATTCCCGTTCAAGTCTTTTACCAGATATGCAAATATTTGCAATTTTCCCCCATTATCTTTTCATTCTCTTAACAAGAAGTTCTTAATTTTGATTAATTTGTCAATTTGTTCTCTTATGGATCATGTGTTTGGCATTATACCTAATAATCCTATATGTTAGGATTCTTGTTCCTATTATCAGATATTACATTTAAGTCTATGAGCCATTCCTCTGGTAATCTGCCTTGCAAATTCATTTACATTGTTTTGCCAAAATTCCCATCTCCAAGATTGACCATTCCAAGATTGACAGGCACTGTCTGTATTCCTCTTTCCTTTTCTTCAGCCCTACCAATTTCTCCAGTAAATGTGGACCCATGATAGGGCTTATCTTCATCTACTTAGTTTGCTATCTCTGAAGTCACTGTACTTAATTACCTGGTGTTTGCTATAATGAGTTCCAACATCTCATATATTTTGTCTAGTTCTTCAACTGTTTCAAACAGGAAGGTAAATGTACTATGGTTCTATCCTAACCATAAGGAAAAATCTGGTAAACTCTTGGACTTAAGTAAAATTGCCTATCTTTATTAATAAATCTGCAAGACTTGTCATCCATAGTAGATTGTCATTCATTGCTCTAAATATTCTTTCTTTCTTATAGACCTCAATGCATTTAACAACCTGAGATAATTATGGGTATTTCAACTGTTGAAACCAGCTGACACAAAACAGGAATTTAAAAAAATATTTCTGGGATAGGAGTGTTGCTCAATGGTAGAGTATTTGCCTGACATGTGCAAATCGCTGGGTTTGATCCCCAGTAACACAAAGGGGAAAAAAAAAATTCTGATTGCTTTTTCATGAGGGTATTTTTCTGTGCCACAGCTCTTCTAAGTCAATGATTTAAAACACACACATATGACTTAGACCCTGTGAAGTGGGCAGGGAGCCTCACACAGCCTTTTGTAAGTTTCTCATGGAGGTTGAGTCCTTGCAATATCTGAATTTAACTTAGCATATTACTTAAATTAGGGCCATTCCAACATGAAATGAAATATGATGTCATCATAACTTTCTTAAGTTCTAGTGTTCTCTACCTTAAATTATATAATGTGCACTTGACAATATCAGCAATACCAATATAAGTCAAAATTTCATTTATGTTGTTGGTCTAACCATGGTAATAAAAGAAACCATATTATTTGGAAAGAGGGCAGATGAAAAAAAAAAAAGAAAAAAAAAGGACAGCCACCATGGTGCCAGAAAATCTATGTTAATGTCTAAAGACCATATCTGGTGATTAGAGATTCTTGAGAGGATCAGATGCAGCATCTCTTTGTTTTGGGATATTCCCTGAGAGCTCTTGCCTCATTTGATGATCCTTATTTTAACTTTCCATTTTTCTTTTGGCTGTGGGGTTCCTGACACCCACTAGGCTCTGTCAAGAGAAAGAATTTTACCCTCTAGTGAGAGAAGCCCTAGTATTTATTAAAACACCTTTTTAAGCTCCATACTCCCCACCTACCAACCCCAGCTTCTCTAGCCCCAGAGGATTCTGAGTCTTTTGTAGCAGGCACTGTGCCACCAGCATGTTTCACCCATGTGTTCTCCAAGGATGAGAGGAAAATAAGTATCTGTCAAATGCATCTTTTATCAACCTTGTCATTCCTCAGATTTTGGAACGTGTAAGCATGAATTAGCTTTGCTTCCCAAAGGAGGACTCAAACATACCTTATACAGACTTCTTTGACCAAAGCAGTTGATTGTGACCCTATTTTCTTTTAAGTGACATGCCAGGCCCTCTCTACACACTGGAAGCAAAGAAAAAGGAATCAAAGGCTGAAGCTGTGCCCATCTTAAAGTGAAGCTGCCTTGGCTCCAGGCAAGCTTGTATTTTTTGTGTTGGACTCTGCCTGGGCAGGGGGCTGCCTGTGTTCTCTCTGAGAGCCAGAGCCTAGTGGAGCTGTCAGTCACTGGCACTGAGAACAGAGGATACTGAGGCCACCTCTCCTGGGGCATGTTGACTTTCTGCCTCTGGCTGAATACCTATTTCTCTTGCTGCACTTTCTCCTTCTCATTGTGTATGAACTATGACACAAAACTAAGGTTTATTTCTGCATTTAGCAAAAATTCTATCTTTTCTACTTATATAAAACCATATTTGATATCTGTGACCTTATTTTATTTATACAAACATTATTTTTTCTTAAAAATCAGAATAACTTGTTTTATTACTATAACTACAATTTCAATTACATGCTATATTCATACAGGTTGTTATTATAATCCAAGACCATGAAAAACAGGACTTTATTTAAATGTAAATGTTTTTGTCATAAAACTGTTAGGTCATCCCATACTCTTCTCTAGACTAAGAGATTTTTCCAGGTTAAGAGATGTGCCTTATAACTTTTTTTATTAATTAATTTTAATTAGGTATATATGATAGCAGAATGCATTTTGATTCATTGTACACAATTGCAGCACAACTTTTCATTTCTCTGGTTGGACACGATGTAGCATCGCATCATATGTGCAGTCATCATCTTAAAGGATATTATTATCTTCAGTATTTTACCTCAAGACATTACTAGAATGGGAGATGAGGAAGAACGGTAAATATCCCAGCACATTTCTAATTCTTAATGAACAGTAAATAAACCAAAAATATATATTTATAGTATCTACCCTCCCTAGAAGGGACAATGGACAGGATAGAAATGTTCTCCAACTCTGTACTGACATCCTAATTAGATGTTACACATACAGAGGACTAAATGTCAGGTTCCTGTATGTGAAAGTCACCCTAGAGCATAAACATGTCTTACCACTATCAGTCTTGTTTTCTTTCTTGTTCCTTCCATGTTTATGTTTTGCAGTCAGCCAAACTAGGCATAGGGTAAGCCACGATGTCTTATGTTAACAGTTACTAAGAAAGGCCCATGTAACTATATAGGACCTAGAGACTTGCATGAGGCTGGGGAGTTGTCATATTTGCCTAAGCCTGGGGGTCAAGTAAACTACAAATTCTTCATTTAATAGGACACACGCACCTTCCCATAGTCTTAATCCTATAGAGGTAGAATGAACAACTTAAAAAAAAAAACAGGTAGGGAGAGAGGAAAAAAGGGAACGAAGATGGGGTGGGGTG
>NW_025999942.1:10387292-10412133 GCF_001458135.2 Marmota marmota marmota | reverse complement strand
TAGGGGGAGGAGGTGGGGGAGGGGTAAAGGGCAAGGGAGAGAAGTGGAGAGAGGAGTTGAGAATAAATGAATAAATGAGAAACCTCTGGCCAAAATGATATACAAAATTTGGTACTTTGTATGGAAGAAAAGGGCTTCAGACATCTCTCAGGGCCTATTAACCTATTAACTCTTAGTTGTTTCTATAGCATTTCAATAAATGGTAAATAAACAGTAATCCTAACCATCCTTCAAATTGGGTTCTATTCTGGGAAAGTGAGAAAAATTTGGAGATTCAACCTTAGGGGCTTCCCCATACAAATACACAGGGTCCATAGCTGAAGAACATTAAGATCAAAAACCTATTCAAAAAATTGAGGACAGAACAAAAAAATAATACAATTAAAGTAATTTTAATAGTTCTGCAAAAATAAAAGTCAGTGAAACTATATTAAAGTTTCCAATAAAGATATAAAAAAGGAGAGATGAAAGAAAGGAAGGTTGAGTGGGAGGAAGAGGCCAGGAGAAGAGATGCATCTGCTGTGGAGCTAGAAGGACAACACAAAGATGAGCATCACACCTCAGAGCAAATCTAAAACAAACCTAAAGTGCTAGTAAAAATGACAGAATATATTCCTAACTAAATCAAAGCTAAAAAAGTAGGAAACAAAGAGGAAAAGGAAAGATGTCCCACTTGGCTCTCCAGACACATGGGGTTGTCTTCTTTAAGGGTACTTCCTGTTGCATGTCTGCTTTGGATCCTGGCTTTAAATCTTTCACTCTGTGACCTAGGGTAAGTGACTTCACATTTCCAAAAGACATCAGCTACTTTAGCTAAAGAACAGAGATGATAATATATACCTCACAGAGCTGTGGTGAAAATCACAAGAAATAACAAATGAAAAATGTTTACACAGTGCTGGTCATGTGGGGAAATCTTGGCAAATACTAGTGATTATTTTATTATTAGACACCCCATCCACACATCCAGGCCTGCAGCTGACATTTATAACATAAAGTTGTACTGGAAATTTTTTTTATATATTTAGCCAGATATATCTTGCTGTGTCAGAAATGAATTCCACCCTTTAGAGCCCCAGGCAGCCACCAGCAATCAGTAAGATTGTATGTCCTCACTTGCTGTCCAATTTAAACTTTTCTTGATTTCTTTAGGTTAAATCATAAATCACTTATTACTCTACTATATTTGGGACTAATGAAGAATAATAGTAACTATTAGCCACCACTGGTGCCATCAAATGAGAGGCTACTAAAGATATTATTGTCCCCATCGAATAAGTACAGAGAACCAGTATTTTAAATTACCTTTAGCCCTCACATTAAGTTCTTCTGCCTCTTCCCTTATTGACTTAGCTGTCAAATTCATGAAAACAGCCATGGACAACCTTGTACGCACATTAACATCAATTGGAAATCTTTTTAAAAAATGATGCCCAGTCCTACCCCATTCCTGGTTTATTATGTTGGGTTAAAACAAAAATACTGCTAGTGCCTTCTACTATCAACTGTGAGCTAAATAACAAAACTAAGAGTTTGTAGGCCTAGAGAGAATGCCAAGTTGCTCCACCAATACTTCTTCCCTCTCCTCCTAGCAAGTATCCTGACTTTCAGATGCATACCTTCCACCTCCAGTCTAGCCCCACTGACTGCCTCCATGTTTAAGGCTGGAGCACTTGGATCAGACCTAAAATAATCCACAGATCCTGATGGAGTTACTGATTCACAGGAAGACAAGTAGCCCAGTATAGGTAAATGTGGCCTTTTCTCCTTGAGCCCATTTCTGAGGATCCTTCTGGAAGCAGTTCTTGCTCCATCCTGAGGATAGCTCTGGGAGTTGCAGGAAGCATCCCTGGCCACATGAAGCAGACTGCTACAGAAGGAATGATCGATCCCAGAGAATGAGAAATGAGAGATGCAAAGAACCAATCGTTCATGACATCCCTGAAAGATGGGTCACACAATTAAGTCAATCCGGAAACTTTGCATTTCTGGAAATGAAGTGCATCAGAAAATTCCCTTAATGATTAACAAGTTTGAAAGAGGTTTTCTATTACTAGCAACCAGATGCATCTTACAGATCCATGGAACATTTTATAAGGGAAGGAATAACTATATTTTAAATTGAATTATATCTGAAAAAGCTATTGGAATATTATAAATAAACATTCAATTTTCAATATGTCTTTTTGTCATATTTAGTACTATTACCACACTAAGAGCTGCTACTATCCTTCAGTTGTTTTTGTAAGAAATATGACAAATGATATAAGTCAGTCATTATCCTATAATTACAGAAAAAGCCTCTGTATTTTGTAACTGCTATTCTATAAAAGGAAATTAGTATGAAGTTAATACCAGATGAATAAGAAAGAAAACATCAAGCAAATAAAACAATAAATATAATAGCACAATGGTTTTATTGATGGCAGAAGAAAAAAAATTCTTCCTTTCACTTGTAAAAGTTATTTGCTTCATTTAACTCAGTATTTTTACCCTTCTTTATATGTTGAAGTTTCTTCCCCTAAAAATCTGCTTCTTCTAAAAATATCCACCATGGCTGCATCTTAATCTGAAGGGAAAGTAGACAGTTTATCAACAGGTTTTGACCAGGATGTTTCAGTCAATGGCTCCTTTCTTCATGAAGACTCTATTTAAAAAAGAAACAAACAAACAAAAAAAAAAAGAAATTGGATTCTTAAGTTAACTTTTTCATATTTTTCAAGACACACTTTTGCTGAAACTCATTTGTATATGTGAAGTGTTTGCATAAATATCAATAGAGCTCAAGTAGAATAAGATGAGCACTACTAATTAATTAATTAAACTTCATCTCTATAAAGTAATACACAGAGAAAAGAACAAAGTTTTGTTTGTTTGTTTATTTATTTATTTGGTATCAGAGATTGAACTCAGGGACACTCAACCATTGAGCCACATCCCCAGCCCTATTTTTGTATTTTATTTAGAGACAGGGTCTCACTGAGTTGCTTAATACCTCTTCACTTTCGCTGAGGCTGGCTTTGAACTTGTGATCCTCCTGCCTCAGCCCCCTAAGCTGCTGGGATTACAGGCATGCGCCACTGCGCCTGACTGAGCAAAAGTTTTAAAACTAAGTTTTTCTTTTAGAAACTGTACATCCTTACACTGTTAGATTGTTTATTGCTATTATGTTGTTTTCAGGAATGTGCACTAACTGAATAGTTTTTAACAAAGGAAGACTTGAAAATTGCAGCCTGCCAATGAGGAGCTACTCCATTCCACCTATCTTTGCTTTCTCTTTAAACACCTTTGAACTGGTTTTCCTGTGTCACCTCCCACTGCCTGCTCCACACCTTTGTTAGGTACTACTGTATTTGAAACTATAAAAATAGATGTTGACAACAGAAAACACATTTGCTGCAATCTTATCTGTTCAACTTCATGCATGAAGGTGCTTGAGCTGGGACTGTAACAGCTACACACAAACAGCTATAAAGCCTTCTGAAATAAACAGTCCCCAGACTAAAAAACATAGCTTTGAGCATTATTATCCTCACATGATGTCACTTTGATTGATATGGCAGGGTTCTGTAACAACTGTCTTTGAAGTAATCATTTCCCTGACCTGATTTGAAAAATTTGGCAAAGGGAAGATGGACCAGATCATCAAATAAATAAACATTTTAAAAACACATCTATTACTAGTTAAAATGGTATTGAAAACTGGACCTTTGACTTGAGCATCTTTAGTTTTTTGGTAGGCTCAGATTTGGTATCCATATGGAGGTCCTGGAACCAAACCCTCTTGGATACTGAGGATGAATGTATTTCATATATACAATAATAATTATCACAGCATTGTGGGTAAAAAGCAGTGAACAATAATCTGACCAGTCCACAGGGGACTTGATGAAATAAATTGCAACACTGGGCATCTTTTAAAAGGAATAAGGAAGACCATGATGTACTAATAAAAAAGGAGAGAAAAAAAAAAAAACCAAGAAGGTTTGTACTGTGTATATAATAGTCCACTTGTGTAAAAAAAAAAAAAAACAAAAACCCACACACCCACACAAATAGCTACATAATCCAGTACATACACTCCTTCTATATTTATGCAAAAACATCTCAATTCAGACTAGCTGCATCTAAAGGGCTAAGAACCACCAATGGTTTGCAAAACAGGAAGCCACCGAGATGAAAACAGAATAAGGATTAGCTGTGGAGAGTTGTGACTTGGACAGAGACAATTATTTAAAACCAGTTTGAGATTAAGAAAAAAGAGTGTCACTTTTAAATTCAAGCCGCTGTGAGACATAAACACCTACCTATTTTATCTGCTCTCACACTCTACCACCCTGCTTTCTTACACGTTCCTCCTCAAACACTGTAGCACAGGGAGGAAAAATGGAATGATCTCATATATACAAGTCTTCTTTACCTGAGAAATTTAGGATTCTCACATTCTTTAATTATCTGAATTGACTATAATCTGACCCAAAAGTGCACTCTGATCTGATAAAGATGTAATTACAGCCATGACTTTTTATTTATAACTCCTCTTTTTAAAAATTTTATACTTTTAAGCTCATGGTTTTATGGTGAATTCACATTTGATCCTGTGCACCTAAATTAATGTATTTTTCTGTCAGTCTTATTTTATCTAACTATAGAAGGTTTTACACCCTTTGTTCACAGGCCAATTTTTCAAGGGTTGATTCTCAAATCCATTGGAAAACTTCCTTTTATAAAATCCTAAGAAAGATATAGATATAGTGGCATTGGGAATAAGTCTGACAGCCACTGAGGACAAGTATATATCTGAATCTTTAATTACAGCGGCCACCATGGCTGTCAGACTTTATACCTAGCATTTCCAACCATACAGGCCTGCCCTATATTTAACTCATAATATAAAAGTCTGATAGGCTCTATTTTAACTTTTAAAAGGTTAAATCTAATAGCGGCTTTAATAAACATCTATAGCATTGTCTCCTACCTGTGGAGATCTACCTACGAGAAGCTACAAGATCTTTGATTCCTGTTTTATGTATTCACACCTATGTATTGTGTTGTTGTTTCTACATATGAGCCTGTGTCCATATATCATATACATGATATCAAAATTGACACAGATAAATGAGTGCTCACAAATCAAATTTATATAAGAAATGGATCCAAATACCTTTTAGTTCACATGCCTTGAAAACAAAGTTCAATTACGTTAGGCAAATAAAGATGTGTTTAAAATTACTAACATAAGCTTTTCTAGGTGGTCAGTCAATAAAGTGTTAGTTTCTATAAAATGTCTAAAACGTAATATCCATTGCTTCTAGGATTTTTCTTCAACATGGAAGAGATGGCTAATTCTGTTAACTATAATTGTCTGATATTCTTGTTTCTACAGTTAAAAATGAGTAAATTAGATTTAACATAAATGGGATCAATCTTCATAAATGTGTTTGTTAAAGGAGACATCTGATTAATTTGCAAAATTAAAGTGCTAAAACATCAACTGCTTGACTTCTTAAATTTTATAAGGTAAGATATTTAACCATTAAATGTGTTTTTGTAAATTGGTAAATGAAAAAAGTTTGAGATTGCTTTGTTTTGGGGTCTTCACTAAAAGCAAATGATTAAGGGTTAAAATTCTACTTTCATGTATTGTTCTACCAACAACAATTAAAAGAAGGAAAAAAAATCCTCAATGTATGATAAAATACTGTTGTTTTACTTGGACCCAAGAAGCCTTCAGTTTTCTCACTTGAACGGTAGGCTCCCTAAAGGTCAACAAGGCCCCCTGAACTTCTGAGAATGATGCCAGCAAAGTTGGGGGGTTTCAGGGAGTCTGAGCCAGCTGCAGTGGTTCCCCCTCCTCTACCTACCCTGTATCCTTCACTATCCAAGGTAAGGAAAATTTGTACATATAAGTTTGTATGTTTTAAAGGTTCCCACCTGTCAGCCCTGGTTTTGGTGATCCTCTCTTGTCTATCTGTTCTTTCTGTTACTGGCCAGGTAAAATGTGGGCCAAATTATACTGATCTTACTGGTAGTCTCTTAAAAAAATTGAGATTTTGGCTGAATGTGCCACCTAAAGGTATGGGCATTTTTTTTTTTTTGGTTGTTGTTTTGTTTGTTTTTAAATATTTTATTTTGTAGTTGTAGTTGGACATAACACCTTTATTTTATTTATTTATTTTTATGTGGTGCTAAGGAGTGAACCCAGGGCCTCAATGTGCTAGCAAGTGCATACTGAGGGCTGTGGGCAGCCCTCAGTATGGGCAATTTTAAGAGAAAGATGTTTCACTGTAATACTACCTGTCCTTTAAATGGTTTTCTAGATAGTTATACAATCATAAGATTTTGTTCATCGGCATAAAGTATATAGAAGATTCTGTATGTACAGATATTTATAGGCAGTTACAAGATAAGGAGTCTGGACAGTCAGGAACTATGTTGAAGGCATCAAAACCCACTGCCTCTGATATGCAAGGATAGCAGGACACCAAAGAAAGGGTTACAAGAATTAAATCCTTTCAACCCACTGCTGGCAGTCCCAGCACTGTTTCTCAGCCTGGCCCCAGGCAGCTGCAGATCACCTCTCTGGGGCTCCCTTCACTGAATATCAATATGCCCAGTTTAAGGAAAAAAACCCAAAGGAGAATCTGGGCACAATTGACAGTGAGGAACTTACTTAAAGTTGATGACATTATGATAAAAATAAGGGAAACAGGTCAGGCTCAAAAATATCCTGTGGTCTAACCCTTTGACTGCAACCTGGAAGAAAGATTAAGGCACAGCTTTTATATATACTACCTCATCTGATCCCTTTTCTGGGATGAAATGTGTTGTGTAAATTAAATGCATAGATAACATTTATAAGGACTGTTTTAAAATATAAGTTTTGGAAATGGTATGAAACTAGAAAAGATCAAGTTATAGGTGTAGAAATATTTTTTTTTTTTTTTTTTTTTTTAGGATGGAAAATTAAAAGCTAAAGGAAATGTTCTTGACGAGAGTATTTTGTCTGGTAAAGTAATATTCTTGTGCTAAGTCCAAGATGTAAGAGAGGAGAAAACTAAGGATGCAAACAAGTTGTAGAACATCTAAGTAAGTTGCACAAGGTTTGTGGAGGGTAAATTTCAAAAAGTTTGTGTAACTAAATTGATTATATATAATTAACACAGTTAAAGTTATTCAAGATTTTTCCTAAGGTCAAATATTAACATGTATAAATCAAAGTTTAATCTTCTCTATTTTAAAGAAATAAGGATTTCTTAAAGCATTAATCTGCCCTTATCTATCAAGGTAATTTCTTATGTCTGTTAAGTTTTATTATTTAGAGTAACCAGTCTTAAAGAAATTAGGGTTGGTATATCTCTAGTTAAACAACAACTATTATTTCAGAGTGTTACACTATATTCCAGATTCCAAATTTTTCTTTAAAAGTTAAACCTAGTTAATATAAGAACATCAGCATAACTGTGGCACTGTTACTGGCTTCCTTGTATACTAGATATATTCATATCTTCCAAGTACATATATATTTTAAAATATAAGGTTTATGCTGGGAGCCATTAGCCAAGTAGGTATGACAATTTCCTTGCCAGCGTACCCCATGTTGCTGACATTTTGCAGTGACATTGAATGTAGTTGACCTTGCTCAAGGACCAGGGCGGATTAGGGTGTTCCTGGTTTAACATAATCGGGTTTAGGGCGTTCCCAGTTTAGGTTCCAGGTTTAAGGTTTAAGATTATTCCTGCTGGGAATAGGGCGTATCCTGCTGCCTGAGTTCCCCTTGAGTTCTCACGGGATTCAGACAATATATTTTGGGAGACAGAAGCCCAGTGGAGGTGGATTTGGGCAGAGAACGTGGATTTCCCCAGAACGTGTCTGTATACGGCTGGTGTGAGTTCGGGAATAAAGAGTTGCTGTTTGAATCTACAAGCTGTGTGGTGGCTCGTGATTTTGTGCCCAGCCAGACTGCGGCAGGTTTAAAAGAACATTTTACCAAGCTGGTATTCTTCAAACTAAAGTTTAAAGTAAAGATTTGGGATTATAAAAATTACGTTTCTTGATTCATAGCTATTATACAAACTAAATATGTTTTACTCTTGTTAATTTCATTATGTATTTTCCTTGTAAACTTCAGAATTATTGTCTGTTAGTGCCTTGTAAAAGTTCAACTTCTAATATAACAACATGAGTTAATTTGAAATAATTACTTATAGGACACTTATAGGACAGATAGGATATAAGTACTAATACTGACCACAATTAAATGGAAGGGGTAAATAACTGTAAAGTTATAGACATTAAAGTTAAAATCCTAGTAACCCTACTTTAAGACTGGTAAAACTGGCTTGCTGGATGTTTAAACCCAAAACTTGTAGACTAAAGTTAAGGAAGTAAAAGGGCCAAAAAGAAAAATAGCCAATAATTGGCTCTGAGTCAGTTTGACCCCAAGGAACAAAGGGACTTCTCTAAGGACTTTGCAACTCTAGGCCATATAACCTCCTGATCAGGGGAATCACTGAGACCTTGGAGAACAGAAAGATGATCAATGCAAATGCTATAAAGAGGAGGGCCATTGGAGAGGGAAGACATCTTTGATGCTTCAAAGGCAAGTCACATGGTTAACAAGACCCTGACCCATCCTGACAGATGGCACTAAGGGAGCAAAGAGGTTGCTCTCAAGTTTCCAAGACTGTTTCCCTGAGGGAATTCAACTCTTAACAATTGACAGGAACAAGGTAAATTTGATTAGCTTGGTCTTGAACACATAGCAAAATAAGTTACAACCCAAATAGAGCCATACCTGGGCATTTAAAAGATAATAGTTATTTGAATATAACTTAAGATGTACACTTGTGTCAGCTTCACCAAGAGTAAATAAAGGTAGAGGCTATAAAAGAAGGATTCTTAGACAGGGGTGCCCAATAACTATCAAAAAAGTCTATCAGAGTCAAAAGCATTTTTGAGTCAATCTAAGGCCTACAAATCTTCCTAACTTCCTACACAGGCAGGCAGCCTTGATCTTTGTTTGCTAGTATGATTATGAACCTCTAAGTGACAAAAATAAAGGGAACTCTACTAAATATAGAGGATATACCTACAAAAAGATATTTTACAAAAATCAAATGACATTAGATATCTTAACTATATCTTACGGGGGTATTTGTGACATTATAAAAACGAAGTGTTATGTTTATATTCCTGGTAACTCTGACAATGTAACGAATATCCTTTAAGAGTTACATTCCCAAATGGAAGCCATGTACTCAGTGGCCTTGTCATGGAAAAAAACTTCTAAGCTCTTGCACCTCCTGGTGAAAAATTGCTGGTCTCTATAATCATATTCATTTATTTTCTAATACTTTTCATTCTAATACTTATATCTTCTTGTTTATCTCATAGAAGCATTCACTTCTCAGATAACTTTACAACCTGTTCTTTCCAAACTAGACTTTTACCATGGACCCATCAACTGACTCAAAGCATTCCTAAATGAGAAACCTAAACTGCTTGCCCCACTTCACTCCCTCTAAGCCTGAAGGAGCCAGAGTGGTCATCATTCATTTCCCCTTACAACAGTAACTGCTCTTTTAATTAGAAGGGGGTGAAGGGATGAGATCAGGACAAAGGACAAAGAAAGGGAAAAAAAAGAAATGGGTAGATAGCACTCTCATCACCAATACTTTGGCACAAAATACTTCAAGAGCCCTCCAAGATCTGAAAGCTATTGATAATAAACTTGAATTAGAGTTGAATGCCTTATAAGCTCCTGTAGTGGGCTTGGATGATCAGATACAAAGTCTTTACATCAGGCAACAATTATGATGCCATATTGCTTATTACTTTACTTGTGTAACACCTGTTCCATATAATACCTCCCAATGGGATTGTGAAAAGATAAAGATGCATCTATTAGGAATTTGGAATCATAACAATGTTAGTTTAAATCTCTTGCAACTGCACCATTTACATTCAAGTTATACAGGAAAGACAGATTCCCATGTTATTTCCTGCCAGTTTTACAAAAAAGCTGTTGGATTATCTGAATGGTTTCAATCCTTGGAATGTGCTAAAACATACTATATGGCATCTCTTAGGACTCATATCTTTGTTCTTTATTCTGTGTTGTTTTCTTAGAGTCAGCTACAAGCTCGTCTAATCCCAGTTCCTGCACTTCGGAGTAGACATGCATCAGTTGTGTTTTAAAAATAAAAAGGGGGGAGACGTGGGCAGTGGTCACTTGGACCATGGTGTTTAACTGCCTAGAGCTGTGGCTAGCTTTGCCCTGGGAATATGCTGTTCAAAGGTGCAGGATGAGATTTCCTGGGAGCTGTGGTTATAGACCCTACCTGAAGAAGTTCACTGTAAAGATGCTGAGTGTTTCATGCAATGTTATAGAATACACTAGTATAATAGCTTCTAGATCAACAGCATATGACCCCAAAATTACATTTCAATAAGTAACCAATCATGTTTTCTTCATCAAATTCCTGAATATATACCATGAAATATTTCACTTTCTCAAAAAATTGAAAAGAAATTAAAGTAAACTCAATTGTTGGTGTTTATTATATGTAAACTTTTGTGCTTTCAAAATTAATAATCATTTCACAGATCATTATTACTTTCAATAGAAGAGAGGAGGTACAGAGAAAAAAGGAAATTAGAAATAGCACTTGTGGGAAAAAGTGTGGTGGAAAAGGAGTATGTAACCATGGTATAATCTCAAATACTTTATACCAATTGTTTGAAGGAGCTATTTTTTTCTATTCATATTATTATGAAATATCAGTAATTACTTACATATTCAACATCAATTACATCTTTCTTTATATGGAAACCACTTTACAAGGTCAACTTTTTTTTACCTTCTCTGATTAGTTCCGTGCCCGGGGAGGTTGGTAAAACTGCTGGGTTGGCCGAGTAGATCGTCTTGGCTGGCCATCACCTCCTCTACGGAACTCAAGAGTTTGGTCATAGATGCCTTCTTCTTCCTGTTTTCAAAGAGTAATGATTTAACATGTTCAAAACAGCTCCAACTTTCCTAAGTTAAATACATTTTATGGCCCCCCCATTTTAATGTACCCTCTTAAACTACCCTGGGATTCGGATCAGTCAACTTTGACAACAGAGGGAAGCAAGGGGAAGAAAAACAAAGGCGGGGAAACTGTTAAAACTTGTTTGGTACTTAGTTAAAAAAAGAATGTAATTGGTAAGAATAGAATCAAATTTAATTTCAGAAAAGGTAACTATTTCCTAGTAATAGTGTGATTGTCTCATCAGATGAATTAATACAATGTGGTGAAAACAGAAGATCTAATATCATAAAAACAATTTTCTTGAGTATTTAGACTTCTAAATATTTTCACATATTTGTCATGGAAAAGAATCTTGATAAGATACGGAAAAAGGGTTGAAGAGGTACAGAATGTTCACCAACTGTCTGTCCTCATTGGATGAAATCTCTAACATTGTTAAGAACCTTACGTCTAGAGATAGAGATAATGAATTGGAACATGGGGAGGTATACAATGTATATATAAAGAAAGTTTCATGCAAGATAGATTACTATAGTAAAATTCAAACTGTTCTCATTTTCGTTTTTACTGAAGAGGTAGACTTATTAAAGGAATAGCATGGGGAAATTAGGATAAGCAGATTAGACAGCAGAAGAGAGTATAGTTAATTATAATATTTGAAAAAGACTTAAAAGCAACAAAATGTAGCCAAAACACATTGGTTTCTTACTGAGTGCTGCCACCCTGTAATCTTAGTGTTTCTGAATTAATTTAGCTATGACATATGTAGCCTCTTAGAAATTGAAAAAATTGGCTCTCAATTTTGTTTATGAAAAAACATTTATTAAGTAGAGAGTTTAAATTCCAACTGCATTGTGAGAGCCCAACAATTTGTATGATTTTGGAAATTTATTCTTTTTTCCACCTCCTCACTGTATCTCTGCATCTTCTTTTCCAAAAGACTGTTTTTACTTTGCTTTCTTAATGATATGAGAAATTATCAGAAAGACTGAGTTCTATTCTTTTAACTTTTACAGATCCAACTGTTGTAACTGTACCTAACGGAAACAGAAAGATGATAAAATAATTTGATCAAATGTTATTATTTAGCAATAATATTTAGTATTCGGCATGACTCTTATTGTTAGGCATCCTCCATAGGATTCTTAAGACAGAAACATTATGTCCATTTTATATAAAGAATATTGAAGTCCAAGAATGCTTTCTAACTTTGCTTCTAAAACTTCTAAGACAAATTTTGGTTTTGAATTTGAACTCTGTTACTTATTTCTTTAAGTCTCGGTTTGGATATAAAAGAAACAAGTCAATAGCCCAAAATTAATGATTATCCTTGAAGACCTATCATCCAAGAAATAAGACACTCTGACAATATATCTAACTCAATAGCCTCCTTATAGAGACAAAATTTCAGATAAGTTCTCCTTTTTCTAAATCCCTTTCATTAACAATCTGAAAATGGTTAGAAGTGTCAGATATTTTATCTGTAATTTAGCAAAGCAATTAAAGTGCAGGAAGAAAAATGTGAAGGTAGCCAGAGAAAGAACAGAGTTGTTGTTGTTGTTATTATGTTCTGCATGATTGCCAAATATTAGTTAAATTTGAAAAAGAGCTATTTAATTTTATTACAAATGACAACATTTAATATTAGTTTGTTTTTTAAAACCAGCTGATAACATGTCTAAGTTGCATATTAACTAAAAAGGATAACAATGTGTTTGGTACTGCAGGAAATAAAGTAATTATTTTAGGGATTAGAATGGAATGTAATTTTTCTCCACACCCAGCTGCAGTACCAGCTGAAAACATCTACAAATCTGTACTTTACCAATAAAATACACTGTTAAGAGGCAGGATACTGCATTTGCTGAGTGAGCTGGGTGTATATAATAAAAATGACATTACTATTTTAAAAAATTGTGTTTTCTGTGTTTAAGAATCAGACAGTACTAGCCAAAAACCATTGAAATAATTTTATAGAGATAACTGACCATGAAATTTATTTCCCATTTTCTACAAAATAGAAGCCAAAATACAAATAAAAATGATTCTGACAGTTTTGTTTTCAATTACTGTCAAAGGCATAACCTTTTTTTTTTAGTCTTTAAAATTCCTCTGCAGGGCAGGCAAGGGCAAATCTGATTATGCACAACAACCACTTTTATAATCTACAGCTATTAATTTTATGCACTCAATGGGTATCTTCTTCCACTTTCTATAGCACACAGCTCAATTTAATAAATGTTTATTTTGAGCTGTGTTTGAATGAAATTTATGTTTTTTCTGCTTCTAGCCCATCTTCTTCCTTTAGTTTTCACTAATACATTGCAGACTGAAAATACAAAGAAAATTCATTTCATAGTTCATGAGCATATTTTTAAAAATCTGACACTACATGACAGCTAGCATAATCCTGGAAGCATCCCTCTAGATTGGACAGACCAATCTATAAATTCAAAGAGATGAAGTAATTTATTCAAGTTGCAGAACTTATTAGAGGGAAAGCCCATACTACAGCCATTTTGTTTTTGACTCCTGGGCAAAAAGGTCTTTATAGGCTTGTGATAAAGCCATAAAATGGGACTTTGCAATGTTCACCTAAGTTTTTGAGACTTAGAGCAATTTCATCAAGAGTCCAATTTTGGCTCACCTTAGACATGTTATCAGATAAAAGCTGGTTTTAAAAAACAAACTAATATTCCAAAACAAGCCCTCTTTCCATGCCAATATTTACTAGTCTACTGATCCTTTTTAATGAAAAAATAAAATAATACAAAAATCCCTGTGACATCAAGCATAATGAGGTGGTATTTTGAAACAAAATAGAAATCAGTGCGAAAATGAGGCACACAACTCTATCAATAAAGCATATGATTTGTAACAACTGCATCTTTCCTGCACAACATCTTCAGTCTCTCATTGGTGCACATAGTGTCTAGAATGGGGAGACAGACAAACTACATGTTTCCCATTTATGAATGAGTTATTGAAGGTCATTGTAAGTCAGTTACTTGGAACCTGGAATGTATTTCAGTAGGTTTGAAACACACATAATAGTCAGGTTCTCTGTATCACAAATATTCAAGTGAAGTGCAGCTAAGCATATAAATATGTATTATACTCTGGGTTGGGGGTGTAGCTCAACAGTAGAGCCTCGGAACACACATGCCCCTGGGCTTGATACACAGCACCACCAGAAAAGAAACAACAACAAAACCAAACAAGTATTCTTCTTGGAGCAGTGGTTCTCATTTCATAGATACTTTGTCACTCAGGAGATATTAGGCACAAAAAAAGTTGTTACTGCATCTAATAGAGGACAGGGATGCTGTAAAACATTCTAGAATGCACAGAATGGCCTATATCACAAAGACTTATCGTATTTGCTAATAATGTAAATAAGCTACTGTTTTTATTTACTTAACCTAATAAATCAATTTATCTCAGATTAGCATTTCTTCATCATTTTCTCACAGTTACAACTGTGGGGAGACAATGATAGATTATTTAGCAGGAGCAGGGAATGGGGATGGTAATTCTCTTAATTAAAATAAACCTAGTAAATTAATGTAAATTTATTTACTTCTTTTGCACTTTTGGGGATTGAATCCAGAGCCTCATACATGCTGGGCAAGCACTGTAACACTGAGCTTTATCCCAGCCGTTTTACTTTTTATCTTGAGACAGGGTTTTGCCAAGTTGCCAAGGCTGGCCCTGAATTTGTGACCCTCTGTCTCCACTTCCCCAGTTACTGAGATTATAGGCATGTGCCACTGAGCCTGGGAATACCTGTCCTTTAATAGTTATTTTGTGTATAGCTTAATAAAATATCTTCTAGTTTATTCTTTTTAACAAATTGTGTAGTAATGATAAAACATAAGCCAGTGGATGAAATTCAATGTTCTCTCAATAATCATCCTTGAATTTTAGGATGTTTTAAACAATTAAATATTAATGAGTACATGTCTCCTTCAGTAATTCACCTATGGACCACCTACTCTGAATTTCCAGGCCACATTTTGCCTGGTTACCTTGAGTTTATGGAACTTTAACTACTTGCAATATAAAAACCTAAGCAAACAATTACTGTAAAGACAAATCTTTCTCCAAAACATTACTCAATATACTCCAAAAGTAGGACTTAAATATTTTTAAGTGACTTATTTTTAAACTGTACCAATATTTGATCATATCAGAATCACTGAAATTGAAAGTCAAACCTGGATCTGCTCTTACTTTCTATGAAGATCAAGCATAACCTATGTACCTGTGAAAGCTGTGTATTATCAACACTGAACCTTAATTTACCAATTACCTTTGTTTAAGAAGTATATTTCACTTCATATTTATTGTTCTCCCCCAAACAAACCAAGCTTATGGTAGCCTAGAACCACAGATTGTAAGACAAAAGTTTTTGTGAAGAAGTTCTTCATTCAAGTCATTAGTGCCACAACCTGAACTAGAAGGCAGATCTGATTCACAGCCCTGGCTGCCTGTCACTGTGCCCCTGAATAGTCAAAGTGAGGAACACAGATATTAATTTCAGAACTAGAAAGGAAATTGGGGATAATCTAATGGAGCAGATTTACATCATTATTATTGTTGTTGTTGTTAATTTTGAGGTAAAGGCAGCATGTTTTTCAAATTAAATTTTATGTAGAAAACTGATGTAAAGAGATGGGCTCAGATTAAAGTAGGCATCTTTACGTGTATGGGCACTGTTCTTTGGCTTTCTCTTCCTCAGTGTCCCAAGTTTTGTAACACTCAAGGCACAAATATTAAAAACTCAACCTAATCAAACCTCCGCTATACACTGGGAACCAACTGAGTGGAGTACTTGATTGATAAAAGAAAGTGAGCTAGTAAAAAAATAGGAATTGGAATGCAGGACTCCAACTCTGAGTTCAAAGCCTTTTCTCTTTTGCCTGTGATTACAGAGAAAATCTATACCCTACTCTTAATTCCATAAATTGTCTAATAATAAAAGCTCAACTAAATGGAGAAAAAAAACCCTGGACTTCATTAACATACGAAAAAGCTATTAGATAAGCAAATATACTAAAATTTATAAGACTAAATTTTCTTAGTTTTTGAAGCTTTGAGTAAAACAAAATTCTACTTTAGAAGAAAACATAATAGGGAATTATAGTCTCTCTCCCTTTTCCCTAGAGCAGCTCTAAGACCACTTTTTTTTTAATAATATTTTTTTTAGTTGTTAATAGATCTTTATTTATTTATATGCAATGCTAAGAATTGAACCCAGTGCCAAGCAATTGTGCTACCACTGAACCCCAGCCCCACTTTTTTTTTTTTCAACATATACATATATCTGGCAATATTTTATATAAACTAAAGCATTTTATGGCAGAAATGAGAAAAAAACGAAAGCACTAATTTAAGACAAAAGAAAAAAATCAGATTCAAAATCTAATTAGCAAACAACTCTTCCAAAATGCATGGCTGATATAATGATTTATTCCTATATCAGAGGACTGAGGAATATTTCACCAAGTTTCTGATCTTTTCTTTTTAAAATTCATATTTTCAAAGGAAATAAAAAGTCTTGATTTTACCAGGTATGATAAAAATCATACAAATTCCTACTAGCTCAAGTGTTTCATTCTATGCTAACTAAAGCACAATCTGAATAGACTTAAAACTTTAACATAAAAGAAAATGTGGGATTTTTAAATGAACAAATATAGTAATGTTTTTCCTAAACATGATTTTTTTAACCTTTTGATACAAAGCAAAAAAAGCTACTTTTAGGGGTTTAGGTACTTATGAAAATTCAGATAAGTATCAAAAGGTTGCATCCATATTTTAAGTAGGAGAATAAAGTATAGAAATGAGACTAATTTCGGCCTTACGACTTCCAAAATGATAAATGTTATGGATCCTCTTTCATTCAAAAGTACATCTAAGTTTATTTACAATTTAACAATAGAAAAAAGGAAACGAATGTTTATTCTACCATGTGCTTGCATTTTGCATCTTGTCTCATTTACTCTTTGCAAGAATGCTCTGAATTATTTAATCTCCCATTTCAGAGTTATGTTAAGTGACCATGCTTCAGAAGATCCCTAGGCTGTACAACCTAAAGTTCTTTGCATTGCATTACACAGTGTATATTTACAGTTCTTGCTTCAGAGAATTTTTCTTATAGCCTAATTTTCTAGGGTTGATTCTTTTAAATTTTTTTCATCATTATTGAAGCATAATTGACAAACAAACATAATGGGCAAATAGCAGTCATGAATTTAAGGGGTACAACTTGACGTTTTGATACTGTGAAATGATAAAAAACTAATTAACAAATCTACTATCTCACATGGTTACTATTTTTTCCTAATCATGTTTCCGAAAAACATTACCATATTTATTCTCTCTCTGTCTCTCTTTTTGTGGTGAGAATATTGAAGTTTTATCCTTTAAGCAAATCTCAAGTATACAATACTGTATACGTCAATTGTGGTCACCAAGATCTTTTTTTTTTTTTGAATTTTTAAAAAATATTTCTTTATTTTTTAGGTGTAGATGGACACAATATAATGCCTTTATTTTTATGTGGTGCTGAGGATTGAACCCGGGTCCCGCCCGTACGAGGTGAGTGCTCTACCGCTGAGCCACAATCCCAGCCCAGTGTAACATCATACAGATGTTTATCAAAAGCTATTTTGATAATTTATTAGCCTTTATTTTTGCATAGTAAATAGAGGACTGTCATCAAGTATATAGAGCCCAGTTACCAAGATCTTGAGCTCATTCATCTTGCATATGAAACTTTGTACCCTTTGAACACAACATCTCCCCGTTTTCCTTAACTCTTTATCCTGGTTACCACCATCCTATTCTTTGTTTCTGTGGATTTGACTTTTTTAGATTCCATGTGTTAAGTGAGATCATGCAGTATTTGTTTTATTTTACTTAGAATAATGTCCTTAAGATTCTATGGTCAATTCTGAATAAAAGGATTGCATAAGCCCTGCAGGTAGTGTAAATACCATTTAATGGTCATCATCTTTGTTGAGATCCTATAGTGCAGTCCAAAGAATGAATGTATCACTTGTAAAGACATGTACCTCTCTAAAACACACTGCCTGTTTTAGCTAAACGTTAAACAGATTACCAACACTCCAGAAGTCAGAGTAGGCAGCATATTCCTGCTCTAAAAGACGTTAATGTGTTGGGAGATTTCCTGGAGAAATATTATGTTATGGCACTGGCATTTAAGAGCTCTGTCCTTTAAATCAGATCCGAGTCTGGGCTTAGAGTCTACTACAACCTAAGCATTTAACTATGCTTTCCCTATGTCTCAATTTTTTTCACATACAAAATAATCAGGACTTCAGAGATTTACTAGGAGAATTATATGAGATAATAAAGAGTTTAACAACTTTATATTGGTTACTATCCTAAATTAAATAACTTCAGGTTAATAAAATATACATCCTTCCTTCACTTAAACTATGCAGATTCACGGATTTTCCTGAAAATCAGGAACTTATCGTCCTGTTAACAGTATTCCCCAAATTACTTTGTGCAGATAAAGAAAGTGAAGAGGTCTTTGGAGAAAATCAAAGGGCCAATTCAAGGAAAAAAGGTTCTCACCCTGCCTTTCTTTTATTTCTTCAGAGGTTCAAAAACTACACACAAAAACTAATAATTTTACGTTATATTTCAGTTTGTTGCTGCCATTGTTTTTGTTTCGCAAGAAAGTCAATCTTTCTTTTTTTCTTTCGAATTAGAGCAAAACCGTCAAACAGAACAAAAGGAGGGAGGAAATTAGCAGAGGATCAAGATTGAAAATGATCAATAAAAAGTTATAGACACTACATAAAATATGAATATTTAAAGATGGAATTAAAATAAATTAACATGATTAATCTCTTTAATATCTCACCCTCAGTCTGTACACTTGAAATTTTAGTAAATGTCATAAAATGGAACAGGCTAAACACAACAATATGAAAAGTAGAAGTACAGCAATAATGATTAAAAATGGAAAATATATATACACCTATTTATGTCTATTGATGTTTTCAAGTCAACATACATAATTAATGTTTGCAAAAGCAATGCTGTGCTCAAATATGCTAGTTGAGCAAATATGTATTAAAAATATTTATGGTTAAGATAGATGAGCACTAATTACAGGTGTTCAACTGTTTTAATTGTAATTTCTATTATTTTTACATCTTAAATTGACTAATATAACTTAAGATAGGTTAACTAAATCCCTGAAAGTAATAATTACTATAACATAATACCACACTGCCTTTGACTCTAAAGCGTCAATTCCATGCATTTTATCTCACTGACCAACTGAGTCAGAGATACATGGTATGTTACAGTGAATTTTGTAATACAGACATAAGAAACTGAATTAAAAGAAAAATTTTCATGTTAAATTGATAAAATACAAACCAGATCTTTTGCTTTTAAAGAGCACTAAGGGTTGGAATGCAGAAGAAAAAATTGGGACAAAATGCTTCATATACTTATTTTTAAAAAGCTGCAATACCAAATGATACAGAAATAAATAATTTGCAGTATTTTTGATCCTTTATTGATGATTAAGAAAATAAGATAGTAGGGACTGGGGTCGTGGCTCAGTGGTAAAGCCTCACCTAGCATATATGAGGGTTCAATCCTCAGGAGCACATAAAAATAAATTTAAAAAAATAAAGGTATAAAAAAATAAAAAAGGAAAAGAATGAAAAATTCTAACCTTAAAGCAAATAGAGCCCCAACATAATAATACCATTATCACATTTAATTTCTAATTCATGTCTAACTACCCATACTAACAATGCTTGCATAATAAACTATAATTCTCTTTAGTGAAGCATATAGAAAAGATATGTTTTAACTCATTTTATCAGTTATTAAGCCAGCTAAGTTTTCATTTTACGTACACCTAGGAGTCACTGATGTGATCTCCTCTGCAGTACAAGATTCCTTTGCTGTATCACACAAATGCTGGTTTTGCCCCCTTGAAATAACTGGTGAAGTTAGCTGAAGCTTTCTTGGACAGCCAATTCTACTGCTTTGTATTCTTCACTATAAAGTATAAAACTGCATTTCTGGAACTTCTATTTATGTTTTCCAGATCAGTCTGTTTCCTCTACCATAGAAAAGATTTTAAGTTATTTAAAGGCAAATATAATAACTTCCCTTACTATATTAATAAGAATCATTTGTCAAATACCATTATTTTTAGAATATACATCATTTTGATCATCTTTTATACAGTTTAGTATTTACTATTCCACATAACCTAGAAATCACAATAATATTTTAAGTATGGCCTGTCTAGAACATAACACTAATATGTACTTCTCACGAGGAAGGTACTGTTCTAGGCAATTTATATGTCTATCAGGCAACTGGTTTAATGTTAATGTTTTTATCAGTTGCTTGATCAGTATTCATTTATACTGTGCTTGCCATTAACCGAAATTTCTATAACCTCCCAGTTCTATTTCATTATGTATTTGTAGAGAACAGTTTTTTTGACCTACATACAAAGTTCTAAATTTAAGTGTTGTTGATGTTTGTGCACTAATAAAAGATATTACTTTGGCACAGTATCATCATTGGCATAGTGAATAACTGTAACATCATATCAGATATTTATCAAAAGCTATTTTGATAATTTATTAGCCTTTGTTTTTGCATAGTAAATAGAGGACTATCATCTAAAAGGGTACCATCTAGATAGGTAGTTAAAAGTACCTTAATCTTGGAACTATTTTCTAGTGAAATTTAGATGGTGATAAGAGAGTCTTAGTATAAGATTAAACTATAATAGCAAGAAATAATAGATTAAAAGGCCTAGGTAGGTTTATTTTCTACCATTTGTAAAATAGTTTCTAGTCCCTTGAAAAATATCAGCTGATAATTCTACTCAAATACATCTTCAATTGTGAGAACTAAGATTGATTAAAATAAATGACTGAAAGACACCTTATCTGAACAACCTATCACATATCAAGTTAGAAGTTACTGTTATGCTGAACATTCTTAGGTATATCATTTCATTAAACTCACACAAAAATTCTCCAGTAGGTAATTTCATTTGCTTCCATTTATAGGTAAAGTATAGGATCATGCTCTATGGTGTTAGCTAGTACTAAACCTAAACATCAGTTCTGAAACCCAGCCCAAAGATTTTAGACAAGTTACTTAATATCTCTAAACCTGAATTTATAGTTTTTCTGGTGTATAAAATGAAGATTCCATAGAGATCCTATAGATATTAAACCAGTTAATGTGTAACAAGTAATATATCTAGTGGCTGGCACAGAAGAAGTATTTCAAATGGTAACCATGTTGAACAGAAGGAACTTTAGTCCTAACATTCTCAACTGTTTATACTATTTTACCTCAATAAGTTCATAGAGAAGTAATATCATCTCGTTACTATCAAATATATAGATTTCACTCAGTATGTTTAAATTTATGAATTTCCCCCCTCTTTTCATAGTGTTCAATATTTGAGAAGTTAGACAGTATATAACATTTCCTTTTTTAAAAAATATTATTCCCAAGCTTAGGAATCTTTCACAATCATATTAGATGGTTAAAGAAAGGAAAAGATATCACAAAGATTTTCTCCAAGAATAATAAGGGATATGAACTTATTTCCATCAAATGTAAGTTCTATATTTTAAAAATACACAAAAACAAATCATTTGGATGGTGAGTTCTGAGAGATGAAGTCTATATCGTTATTTTTAGAGTGAAGCTTATTAAGGCTCAATGAGAAGTCAAAAAGACAGAAATTCATAGTTTTCAAACAGTTTATAAACTTCTTTGTTCAGAGTATAAAATGTATACTCTAGTTAAATTTCACTTTCATTGTTTTTGTAGAAAGGCATGACAGTCTTTTAAAAACTGCACTTAAGTAGGAGGAAAAGTTTGTCTAGGGTTAAACACTAATTTATGCAAAACCCAGGTTTTGACAGGACTCCTGTCAATGTCAAATAGCAGGTGCACTTTTTGTAAGACTGGCAGAAAAGCCTTGTATCAGAGCTAAAATGAAGTTGCTGATTTATGAAGGCTGTTACAAACCATAAAATTTTGAAAGCATGGAATAAAATAGTTTCCATAAAGAAAAAAAAATAGAAATCATTATAATTTTGCAGTAAATATCATTAGCTTAAGGGACCATGATTCAATCGTTTTCTGAAAAAAATTAGTTTACTTTAAAAATGTGGATTTTATATTAGAGCTATATTTTAAGAGTAAATATAAAATTTCATTTTATTAGTAACATTCGAGCAGAAAATAAAATTTTAACAAAAAAAATGAAAGAAAAGAAATTAGCTTGAAGAAAAGGAGGGTATGAAGAAGCAGCGAGGGTTTCCTTCCAAGGTAAGTAATTTAGGATGGATATACAAGTTCTAATTTCAATTTGTAGCTGCTTCTGCAATTCAGGGTCAAAAATCATCACTTTTCAGATACTACCAATAAATGAGGATGCTCTTTCCAAAGCCTTAAAGGAAAACTAAAGAAATGAAACTAACACTGATTCAGAACCCACATGCCTGACATTTTAATCATTCTTCGACCTAACAAAATATTTATTGAGCAGTTTCTGTGTTCCTCACAACCACCCTATGAGGTTACATTTCTACTGTTATTTTTCAGAGGAGAAAATATAACCGAGGTTAAAAAAGATTATATATGCCTAGGTTATGCTGGACTCTAAAGTTCATGCTCTCTCAACATATTACAGTAGATGCAGAGGCTAAAGGATAAAATTAGGCTAATTATGTAATAAAACTTTTATGAAGTTAGTGTGAATAAATATCAAGTGCTTTCCATTTAACATTTTAAATATATAATGAAAGTAATGAATTAAGGTAAATACAGAGCTTAGAACTAATTTCTGGTACAAAAACTAAAGAATACAATAAAGTGAGATATCAGTGCCCAAATGTAAATTTCTATTCTTTATAATGCCAGATGCAACATAAAATGGTTTTCTTTTATTGGTTTGAGTCAAGCTATTTAAACATTTTATCCTAGTGAGTTATAGAGGCAAAGAACCTAGCACACAATGCCAAACTAGCTCTTATGTGGCACCTTACACTTACAAAATGATTTTGCAATGTGTTGGTATTCATGCTCATTTTTCTTTCAGTGAAGAAAGGAGGCATTTTTTTTTTTTTAACTGAGAGAAATCCAACCGGCTTATCAAATACAGAAATCATCTTTATAAAACTCATCCAAGTTAAAATTTCCCCCCCTCTCTTTGTATCTACAGATACAGATTATCTTTTCCAGGAAAATGACTACTTGAGAAGTATAATAAAGCAGTAAAATTCACTAAATATTTTCAAATTCTTGACATTAACATTATTCATATGAATACATTTATCCACAGAAGTTTAGATAAATACAAATTATTATTTTGTACACTTAGCAAGTTTGTACATTTACTTGAGAATTTGTCACTAAAATACTTTAAAAATAAGGGGTATTCATCAATTTCATAAATCCCCTAGTAATATTTCTCTGTTTCAAGAGTTATAACGTTCATAGCATGAACTGTGAGACAGGTTATTTTTCTAAACTCTGTAGTTTTAGAGATCCTAAGTTGTTTTGGGTTCTTTTTTAGAAATTTTACCAATATTTTGGGATGGTAGCAATTAGAGATTAAGTGTCTGTGATGATAGAATTGTGCCCTCCAATGACACAGATTACTCTATGGTAGTTTACAGACTTCTTTTTGATCATAAGAACATCTATTCTTAATAGGATTATGTAGTTTCCTATTTGGAGTCCGTTTTTAAATTTCATTGCTAGTGATGGACAACACTTTATAGCTGTCACACAAAAATTATGATGAGCACTAAAAAATTTTTCTCATTTGAAAGTGATAGGAAAATCTCTCTCCATGAGTGTTGATAATAGATGAATAGGTCAGTAGATTAGGTTAAACCTTATGAAATTAAACAGTGTCTTAAAAAAAATAATTTCCTACCTTATTTTCTTGCTCTCTTTACTGAGATAAATCCCCCAAAGGAACAATTTAGCAAATACCACAAATTTTCAAACACTGGTATGTTTCACATGTGTGTGCATAAGTGCATGCACATGTATACACACATTGTGTCTTGCTTTGCTCAGGTACCTGAATAACATTTTTATTTATTGAATATATTCATACCTAGCATAAAGATGAGCTCAAGATGACCTGAAACTTTGTTAACATTCCTGGGATTATATTGCCATATAACCAAGAGCCTAAAACCTGCTTCACAGGACATTTTCCAATACTGAATTTTGCTGATTTCCAAGGGTCACAATATTATTACTAGATAGACTCTCAAACACCAACTTCCTCATGAGACCCCTCTACTGAAAATTGGTTGAGTGGTTACCTGTTAGCTTGGGCTTAATAAACCCAGAAGGGTTATATCACTTGTGGATCAAATACTTTCCTTATGTTACTAAAAGACTAGAAACTGAGAATGAACTGTCACAAAATAATTCTTGTTCATTTTACTTGCTTTTGAATTTTTTAATTGAAAGTATATTAAAAAGTTTATAAAACTGAATTTATACATATAGGGGCTACATAACTTTACCACTTAAAATCAACTACAATGTTGAATATATTCTCATTTAAGACTGAATTATTTTTATTCACTTACTATAAGGGCTTCCCATATATTACAGTCTTTATAATGATCTTTTATGATAACTGTATAATATTTCAGATAGATGATATTTTACCATTCTCTTACTGATGGACATTTAGGTCGATTCTAGTTTTTTTTTTTTTTTTTTTTTTTTTT
>NW_025999942.1:10380732-10387282 GCF_001458135.2 Marmota marmota marmota | reverse complement strand
CTGATATCTATTCTTTTTTTTTTTTTTTTTTTTTTTTTTTGCTATTATGAAAATGTTGTAATAATAATCTCCCAGTAATTAGCTCTTTTTCTTTTTCTATACTTCAGGGGGAGACATTAACAACAGTAGAAATACTGGATTCAAATTTATGAACACTTTTAAGTCTTGGGAGAAAAGAAAAAAAATCAAAAGAATCATATCAATTCGCACTGCTATTAGCAATGTATAAGAGTACCCATATTACTGCATCCCTGCCAGCATGAGTGTTATCATTTACTTTCCCCCCATTAATTAATAATCTTAAAACTATACTAATTGTTTCAATTTGTAGTTTATTACTTCCAGAAGTCAGTATTTCTCTTTAATTTTTAGTCAAAAAAGATGACACTGCTACTTCAGCAAGAAACCATATTGAGCATAAGTCAATGGTTTGAGGCTAAAAAAAAATAAAAGCCTTAATAAAGTTAATCATGACACGAGTAACTGTTATTGTGCCACACAGTAATTAGGCATTAATATGGCAAGCAGTTCCTGTAAGTGGCTGTTATCACGATTATTTACAGATAGCTAAACTAAGCATTCTTAGATGGGGGTGGGGAGAGGATTGACCAAGCTCTTAGTCCTCATAAGGATTCCCTGATTTGAAGTCAGATGTGATCCAGAAGGCAAATTCTACTTTTACCTCAGCAACATGCACCCTCCATAAATTGAGTGCTTTCTAAAGACAGCACTGTAAATTAAGTTTGGCTGAAGGTGGGCCAGCATTTATTTTACTGAGAACAGGCATATCAGATGTTATTCAACTGACCAAAGAAATAGCCATCAAGCCCCTTATTTCTTCTACAATTATTCCTCAAGTTAAGAATCTAGATTTCCAGTGAGACCTCAGAGAGAACTTTAAATTTGGAACTATTTCCATCTCCTTTCCCACAGAGAAGATGAAAGAACTAGAGGCACATTTAGATTCTAGTTTCCCAGTTAACCTTACTAACAAACAACAGGAGCAAGCTAGGAAACAGGACTTTAAGAACTTCCCTGTGCCAAATTTTTTTTTCCCAACACTGAATTTTCATAAATTAGAAATGCATTCATTGATGTTTCTAAGCACAGAATTCTGGGAAGATTAAAGAAGGGTAATAGAGTAGGAAGGGTAAGAAGGGATAATAGTAGTCTACACACTATAGTGAAGATTAATCAATCTGGTTTTAAATTCTTAAGAGTACAGAACTCTGAAGCATGCAGAGGATAAAAATAACAGTTCTCATATGTAGAGAATATAAGGAGAAGCAAAAGGAGTACAATCAGCCTGGGGTGCTATACAAATGCAAAGCTGAGAACACTAGACTACAGAAGAAAAGGGGAGGAGGCCAAGCCTATAATAAAAATTTATGTTTTTGTAGATGTTGAGAGGTTACAAATCACATTTACCTCGATTGTATTACTTAATCCTCACAAGAACCTGTACTGCTACTGAGACCCAGAGATGTTAAGGAACTTACCCAAAGTCACATAGGTAGTAAGTAGCAGAGCCGGGACTCGAACCCAGGTCTTCTGATTCCTCCTGTGCATCTCCAGCTCCCCTGGAGCTGAAGCAGGGCAAAAAGGGAGGTGGAAGTAATTTGCCCAAAACCAGCCTTGCCCTCTCCCCAAGGAAGAGCAAAAAACATTTAATTCTCTCAGTGACCCTTTTCACCAAATTCTTTCAGGATAAAGCACACAAGAATCTGAAAATATTTCTCAGCCTTGGGTTCATGTATGGCAATAAATGTAAATGACATTAGAAATTATTTTTGGCTATACTTTGCCATTTATGTGCAATTGATTAGAATATCAAAGTATAGTAATCCTCTTTTCAGAAAGTAAAAATATTTAATAATTATTCTTTAAAGAAGTTATGATTTTTGTTTGACATTTTCAGTTAAACTTTTTAATTGCAATATTATAAAAATTATTTTGAAAAGTGCTGAAGAACCAGACACCAACAACTTTTAATCTTCTCTGTGGCTACATTTTTACCTATCTTAATCATCTTCCCTGAATGGTTATTGTCAGTAAGGCATTTATAATCATTCAAATGGAAAAAAATTCACAGTTGTCTTTTCATAACCAACTTTGAGTATTTTCAACAATTAGCAATGTATATGCATCATCTTCTAGAGATATAAATCTTATATTTTTTTTCAAAATTATGACTAGAATACTTTTAATGTAGACTTTCTTAATTTTCTATAACAAAATTTAGACTCTCTAGTTTTTAGTCTACAGATTTCTTAATTTTTCTTAAAGGAATTATATGTTTTAATTTCTCATCCTATTTAAACTTTAATGAGTTTTAAATACAGACAATGAAGAAATTTATTTCCTTTACTAATTTTCTAAGAATACAATTCAAATGAACTATGATCAATTAATCAATTGTAGATGTTTTTATAAGAAGTCCCAATGTACTTCAGCCTCTATTTTTCCATTTCTGAGAACAACTATCAGTAGGGTCAAGTGTAAAGTTAGCAGTTATACAAGTTAGGGAATACAAATCAACCAGGAATATCAAGGTATTTGTGAACTTTGAAAGATACTCCAACTGTTCTTCACTTAAGCATCAGTCCTATCTAGATTGTAATATATCCAACCCAATATTTAAAAGTAATCTGACACCTTTAAGATAAATAAGGTGGCAAACATTCACAAACCAAAATAAAATAAATGAAGAAGATGAGGAGGAAGAGTCTGGATAAGGAGTGAGAGGTAGAGATGTGGAGTAAAGAAAAGGAAATAAAGGGTAACCTAAAAGACCTAAGAAATTTAAAGTAAGAATTAATTCTCTCTCTCTTTCCCTTTAAGATTTCAGTTTCATATTTTAAAAAATCTGATCAAGTCTAATATTCTTTTGGGTACAGACAACCAATTTCAGGATTTCTTGATATATGAAGATTCACACCATCTGGTTACCTTATGAAAAAAAAGTACATTAGTATACTTTGTCCATGTTATTGTAAACCTTATTCATGTCTTTTCATGATAAAATGCTCATTGTGTTATACTAAATTATCCACTTAATGTTATAAAAAATAATTACCAACACTTAAAAAATTACAGGTACATACATTTTAGAATTTGAACCAGAATTAAAAGTGATTTCTAATATCTTGCTTTGTATAATAAGCTGTTTGTTAATCTTGATCAAGAGAGTTGACCCTAATTTCCTAATTACACAATGTGAGAGAAGCAAGCATATTTATTTAACATGACAAAAAATGCCAATAAAGGTGTGTTAAAGTTTTTAATAGAGTTTTGGAAGCCAGTGTCAGGCTTCCAAAATTAATTTCTTCATGGTATTCCAGGGACTCAACATACATAAAAAAAACTGTAACCAGGAACAAAGACAGCAATGATTCAAAGATGGCACCATTTCAGTCTGATGGCAGCCTTATCAATATTTACTAAGAGGTTTCTGGAGGAAAGGAAATGCATCTTCTACTTCTCTTATATCTTTTTAGTCTTTTGCACATACACAGGGCGATCTGTTTTCCAAAGACTTTTTGGTACAAAAAGAAATTAAGGAATATTTGATTTAAAAAAAAAAAAGAAAAGAAAAATTAACCAGGCTTGTCATTTTTTAATATAATCAAGGTGATCACCAGGACTACACTAATTATTCAATAAATAATTAAATAATTGCTGCCCTCCTTCCACTGTTTCAGCTAACAACAGTAGTTCATGGACTAACTTAAAATTCCGACGCCATCAACTTATGGTATACATCTACTTATTATTCATATAATTCCTTAGCATTCCTACAGTTAATATGCAACAGTAAATTCTTCCTTCACTTATAAATAAGTGCCTAAAAGAGGATATAACTTGAATAAGGATATTTTTTCTTCCAGATCTCTCAAGTGAGCTCTGGCATCAGATCCAAGATTATCAGTTCATCTGATTTAACAAATGAAATCAAGAAAATAAAAACAGGAGACCTAGAGCAGTTAGAAGAATTAGTTTCCCAGGAGGCTTTGAATAACAAGCTTTTAAATACATAAAACAATAATATATAAAGGCCTAAGACAATTCACTGGTGCATTATTAAAAGAATAATACAAATGTTAGTACAAAGCAAATACATTGGTCTTTATAAGTCCTCTTCTCCATTTAAGAATATCCACACACCCAGTGGAATTAACTTACTTGGACACTTTTTTTTTTTACTTAATAGTCAATGCCAGTTTAATGAAAAACAGGAGATTGGGGGAGAGGGCTTTATATTTCACCTTAGACTAGGTGAAAAACTCCAAAGAAAAAAATCCAAAAAAATGATGAAATACCGTACTGATAGAAAATATAAACAAATTGTGGGTTATTAGGTGAGAATTATAGGAAAAGACAATAATATTATGAAAGCTACAAAAGGCGTTTTCACAAATGGCAATTTCTGAATGTTATACAAAAGATAGTGAATTGTGTATAATTACATGTACAATAAAATATTTTATGAAATTAAATCCTACTGTAACAGCAGAAAGATTTAAAAGGGCATAAAATTTCAGAAAAATATTTTGCCCCCTAGTCATAGAAAATCTTGAAATATTTGTTGTTTGAGGAGAAGTTGTTCTGTATACATTTAGTCTTCATTTGAGGAGAAGTTGTTCTGTATACATTTAGTCTTCATTTAAAACAAAAATACATTATAGGGGCTGTAGCTCAGTGGCAAAGCACTTGCCTAGCATGCATGAGGCACTGGATTCAATCCTTAGCACCACATAAAAATTAACAAATAAAATATAGGCATTCTGTCCATCTACAACTACAAAAATATACATTATAAGAGGTTTGGAAAATGTATAACAATAAATTTTAAGGATAAATCTTTCTCATTTTTTAGATGGGAGATTTAAAAACCATCAAGTTAAGAAAATAGTTAACATGTTTTCCAGGTACCTCACACAGATTTTCTATAACAAGTTCTAATGTGAAGGGTAGGGTGGGGTTGCATGAGCAAATAAGGCTTTGAAGCACTCTATATTACCTGTCCTATGGAGATTTAAGATATTTATTAACTTGTTAGTGACTCAAATAAGTCCTGTAATCAAAAAGGACTTACTTAACACAGCATTTTCCAAATCTGTTTAAGTATAAAACAGAACTCATGTTCTTAGAACATACTTTAGAAAACTATATGGATGAGGTGAGAAGAAAAATATATCCCTCAAAAAATGACTTAAAGTTAAAAAAAAATTTTAAAAAGGATACAATGTTTAAGAAACAGAATAAAAACTAAGGGAAATGACTAATAAACAAGATGATAAAAGTTAAGTATATAGAGAAAAAAGTTAAGTATACAGAGAAAGAGCATTAAATAGAGATACACAGATGACTGTGTAAGATTAAAAAGAGAATGGGTAACTGATAACTCATTATGGTATGCAATCAAATATGCATCATAAGTCAACTTTTAGTCCAAATCGTTGAGGTACACCATCACTGACTTTAGAAGACACAGAACCACACTGAGGGAGATCCCACTGAAAGGAAATGATCTGTAGTTCAATAATCAACATTGTTTTACTGGTATTCTAGATGCAGATGAAAAAGGCTCAGAAATTTACCGGAAACTAAAACAGAATTTCATTTTTTCTTTAATTCAAGAAGGATGCCTTTTAAGATTTACAAATGTAAGGCTGACATCTTTGGGAACATAGAAATAAAACAAAATATCCTTATAAAGCATTGATTTCATTACTTTTTCCCTGTGCAATGAGCATATTAGCAAGTCCTACATCTAGAAATGGTAAAATTCAAAGGAGTTGAAAAATATAGTTTTAAAATTCCCTTTAAGTTAAATAAATGAAAAGACAAAATTTGTATTTAGAAGTGAACAACCCTGAGTCTACTGAATCAAAAAAGTATGAGGAGAAAATAACTGCACCTGACAATTCCAACCCCCTTTAGCGGTGGCTCTCACCCATGAAAGCCCCCATTCAGATTACTTCAAAGGAAAAAAATTAAAATTATATAATAGTCAGTATAAAGGTAAAGCATCATGAATTTACTTCTTAATTAACCAACACAACATATTCACAAGTCCATGCCATTAATAAAAGGGAGACTCAGATGATAAAAGATTAATGTATCATCTCATACTATTATAATTCATGTGTATAACAAAAGAATGCTATATATTTTTCAAATAATTATGCTAACCTGACAGAGAAAATGACTAATATTTAAGTAATTTGAAGATTAACTTTCTTTACAAACTTTAAAGTTAGAAACCTCAAGAATATCATTAACTAAAAAGAAAAATGTCTTAGGTAATACCCTGATATGTTACTTTACTGTGGGAGTTACTTTGCCTTCAGAAAGAGAAAAAAAAATTATATATATACATACATACATACATATATATATATATATATATATATGTGTGTGTGTGTGTGTTTGTGTGTATATATTTATATATACATGTATGTGTATATATGTGTGTATATATGTAAAAATATATATGTATATATATATATATATATATATATATATATATATATATATATATATATAT
>NW_025999942.1:10365121-10379372 GCF_001458135.2 Marmota marmota marmota | reverse complement strand
TATATATATATATATATATATATATATATATATATATATATATATATATAATATGTACTTTTATTGATCAATAAAGAAAAATCAGTTTACCCAGAAACCATTTAAAAAAGTTTTTACATAGTTTGAAAAGATTACAATATATTATATTAAAATTTAAACATACTTTTGTACACATTCTTAAAATAGTATATTATTTTTAACATTAATTTAAAAGATGAAATAAATTATCTCTATTGAATAGTATAGCTAGATCAAAACTAAATCTCAAGGTTTTCATAATATTCCATTAGGTTTAGCTGTTACAATCTGAATTTGACTTTTAAGGGTCAGAAATGAACAATTTTTAAAGTGACATACTTAAGCAAATAGAGTATACTTAAGAATAAATCATCTCCTCTCTATGCCAACAGATTTTGTATCTCCAGTAAATTGGTTTTATATAATCAACAATCTACTGTAGGAATTTCAAAAGGTTGAGTAATAGATGAAGAAGAAATAAAGTTTGTTTAATACAAACAAAGATTATTAAAATGAAGCCTAAAGATACTACATGGTGAATTGGGGCACAGGTCAGTGGTAGAGCATGTACTTATTAGCATGCACAAGGTGTGGATTAAATCCCCAGCATAAGAAAGAAAGAAAGATACTGACATAAAGTTATCAAGTTCCACAGCCTATAATTTGAAAATTATGTTCTTAAATGGGTTAAACTAACCATGTACCTTGCCTTGATTTACTGTTTACTTTGCAAAAGAAAATGGGTATTGCCTATTCCCCAAAATATGTATAGTGGAAGCCAACATATTGTAATATTTTAGTGACTTTAACCAAACTATGTGTTTAGTGAAAAAATGTAATTATGCTAGATTATTTGTACTAATTTAAGAATTTATCAGCAAGAATAAAAAACTTTATAGACTGGATCAACTAAGTATTTGCACTTTTTATTAAATACTAATTGGCAAAAATTCACTGTTACATAATTCTGATATTCCTTTGAAATTAATGTTTTGTATAACAACTGTCTTCTTTTTAATATCTACTATAATTTTCAATATCAAAATCAAACTACTTATAACCTAATTTATCATTAAGTCACTGAAATTGTTAACAGGATATGTTCTAATAATACTTAAGCTTTGTTTTAAATTCTTTAATTTACATATCCCAATTCTTCATTTTTCTTCTCATTTAAATAGGTTAGTTTTTTTGTTCTGTGTCATTTTAACATTTTTATTAGTATAAGAATAATCTATGGGTTTTTGTGAATATTATTTGAATTTAAAAAGGTGACTTTCAAATGTGCTTTCCAAGATGCCATTATTAAAAATAAAGAAAGAAATAAAGAACAACAAAAACTATGTGCAGTTACTTCAAAACTAAAACTTGAGATTGATAGTTCTTAAGTATGCTAAGTTGGAAAGTATACACATTGTAATTACTATAAAAAACAGAGCTGAATTCTTCTAAAAACAAATTTTACTTTTTAAATATGTGAAATAAAGCTGGGCACAATGCCATGTGCCTGTAGTTCTAGCTACTTGTGAGGCTTAAGCAGGAAGATCACCTAAGCCCAGGAGTTCAAGGCCAGCCTAGCAACAAGCCACACCTGTCTTTAAAAATAATAATAAAAAAGTAAAAGAACATAAACAAGATTTATTGCTGTACTTTCTTCCATAAAAATTTCATCTTCAAACTAAGGTAGAATAAAGATCTATATATTACTTAAACTAAAACTTCAGTAAATAAAAGAGTATTTTCTCTACTATTATTTTAAAGTTTCAAAACACAAGAAGATCCTGATGAGACATTGAAGTGTTTCATATAGTAAAAATTATAACTTTCTTACTTTTGTGCAGAGACCAGATACTTTGGTGTATTTTGTGGTTTTTATATATACCTCTCACTTAAGTGATGCCTGGCATCTAACAGATGTGCACAGAATATGTTGAATAGATACATATTTTATAGAAAAACACTTAGGATAATCACCTGAAAGACAATAACCATCTACCTATCAAACATTACCTACACAATCATAATTTTTCTGGTTAAAACAGTAGGTGAACAGTGATCATTTCCTGATAGCAAGAAGCAGATACTGTAAACTTTGAAAAGTTTAGATACCATCATGTTCTAAAACACTGCTTAGGACATAAAAGTTTCAGTAGAATCCAGGTCCTGAATGTATGTGGAAAATCAGAACTCAACAGCATCCTCCCAGGTTTAGAAGAACAATTCAGTAGCAACAGCACCCAAAACACACAAAAGGATTCTCAGAACGTAGTCTGAGCAGTAGTGCCAAGGTATTTTACAGTGCTTCCAAATTGCCTGGGGCATCTGTTTACTGGTTTTCTATTAATAGTTTTAGAATTACAAGGAGCCAGTTGGGAAAGGGCCATAATATTTTCTCATGTGGTAGTTAAAAATATAAAATAATACTGTTTCTCCATGTATTTCATAAGAAATACATGAGACTCCATTATGTTTTATTTGCTTTGCTAACATATGGAAAACCCTACAATAGTGCAAAGACTCAATCTTTATAAAACAAAAGCCAGAAAAAAAGGTAAAGCATTTACCCAATTCACAATGAGCTGTAAATTTCACATTACATGTGATAATTAGAAAGTTCACTACAATAAAGGAAAGAAGACAGAATGTTTTATGGTAGCCAAAAGAACCAGGTGAAATCTAGCTAGAGCAATAACAACAAAACCAAAATTGAGCATGACTTACCAAAAAGTTCAGTCAATCATTTTGGAAGAAATAAAGTCTTTAATAATATTTAGAACATATATTTGGCCATTTAAAATATCATCCCTGAGTATGTTCTGGAATTAAAAAGGTATCTCCAGAGAAAAAAGGGAAATAAATAATTGGCCTATAGACATATGTAAGGCGAAAAAATTCCTAAATCTCATGAGAAAAACATTAACACTTAGATTTAAAGTATTTACTTGATTTTTATTTTAATTTTTCATACAATAGACTGTTAACTTAGTCATTGAGTCTCTTAATATTTCATGCTTTTTATTTAATGCTTGATCCTTAAACCTCTAAGAAACAATACAAGCAACTGACTTCTGTAAAGGCTTTTGGCTTAAATGCAGGGTTTTTTTCCTTTTCTCTCTCTCTTTTTTTTTTTTGCAAACTACTTAAAAGGTCTTCACTTACACTGGGGAAAACTGAAAACTTAAGAGGTTATCTAAAATCGTGTGCCAATAACAAACATAAATCTTAATAAAAGATACAGTATCATTTCACAATAAAAATACTAATGCACATTTGTAGTGCAAGAGTTAAAAAATTAAAATGAATAATTATGCTAAGGACTTGAACAACTTTCCTTGCACCTTTGCAGCCCTTTAGTTTTACTAGTATGACTTATCAATTAGTGTTATCTTCTTATTGATACAGTGAATGCCATTCTTTTGATAATTTTATACATATTTGATTAATTTAAACCATGTTATAGTCTCTAGTCACAAAAAGAAAAAGTGCTCACAGTCCACAACATTAACACTGTTGGCAGCTAAGAGAATCACACACTAACTTTACATTACATGTACTAACATTCACATAGGTTATATTTCTGCAGGGGCTTTTTATGTATACGCACACATACACACACATATATATATATATATATATATATTTTAATGGTGAATAATGAAGAAATGTTAAATTAGTGGCCTCTATATTTCAAGAAGGAGAGGTTTCTCTCAACCAAGGTAATTATTCATGCAAATAAAAAAATATTCATTTTTGCAAAATTATAAACCATTAAGAATCATTTGATTATGTATAAATAGAATTAAAGAAATACTAACACTTCCAAAATATTTAATGATTTATTCTGATTCTTTTTGAAAAATATTTTAAGTACCTTATAAAAGACTTTTAAATAAAATACAGGAAAAGAAAATGAGTTTAAAAATAGCAAACTAAATCATAGATGAGTATTCACAAATGGGTAAGCAAAAAAAAGGAAGTATAGTTGTTCAGCATAGAATCATTACATGGGCTATGACATCTGATAAATATATTCTCCAGCTAAGTTTGCATAGATTTAAAATCAAGGATAAAGCAATGAAAACTATTAAGGTGGGAAAAGGAAAAGTCTCTGACTATAAAAAGCTCTGAACAGAAGAGGTACAGTAAGGAATTACAAATGTGATCCTTATCACCTTGGAACTTTAAAAGAAAGGTGAGAAGAAGCAAGGTAAGAAAACTAAATTTTCTTTAAGGAGAAAAGAATTAAATTCTGACTAAGCATATAAAATTTTTTAAAAAGCTAAATAACATAGAATTCTATTTCTGATTCTTTATTAAGGCTAAAACCTATTAGGAGTATATAGAGAATAGCAAACCAGAACTTAATGTCTAGAAATATAGATCAAAAAATAATTACTTTCATCATCAAAACTAGATTAAGTATATTAATGGGAAAAATAGAATGAAAATATTTATAATGAGAACAACAAGAGTAAATATATGGTTAAATCAAATATCTCCAAGAAAAGAAAAGCATAAATTATATATTGATGGTATTTCAGTCTTTTAGAAGAAAAGCAGTTAAACTTTAAAAAATGAGAGCAAGAAAAAGTATCTCTTAAGTAAACATATAAACCATTAGTAATGTCAAATTATAAAATATAAGATGATAAATCATCTAGAAAATGATTTTTTTTTTAGAAAAAAAAGGCAGAAAATAAAGATCCATGGCTCCTAACATGGATTATTGCTATTAGGTTCCATGTTGTTGTTTTATTTATATTTGAGGGTAGAGGAACCAGTAAAGATACAAAAGAAAACTTTAAAAAACCAAAACTAAAATCAGCTCATGAGAGAACAATGTATGCTTCAAGGATAAAGGCTACTTTCTAAATATAATTTTCTGGCATATTTTGGTATTTTAGGGAAATAGGAACAAATTAGGCTTACAATAATAAATTTATATACAACTACCCACAGGGAGATGGGAGAAAAATAAGAAAAATTTTATTTAACTAATTCTAAGATTTCTAATGCCCAGGTTTTTGCCCAAGTGTGGCTGAGAAACTATACAAAATCATGAGTTCTATATAAAATGGACTCTAAATGAGGCCAGTAAGCTCTAAATTATATCATCAAAGTTATCACACAGATTTGACAAACATTTGGCAATAAAACTAATCAAATAATTATTAAACAGATATTTATTGTTAATCTGTACATATATTTGTGTGTATGTGTGTGAGGGGGGGCAAATGCAGTGTGAATTCATATATAATTTAAAGTATTTTTTAAAATTTTACATGTAACTAGAGGAATAAGCAATATACATGTATCCAACAGAGATTTAACTATTACAACTGCTGGACATAGTTTAGTCAGATTTAAAATAACAATATGGGAAAGAACAAAATATGCATAAAAACCCATTTTACAAATATAAATTTTTGGCAAACATGTAAATAAGGGTACCTATTTCCAAAGTAATAAAACAGCACATTATACAAGAAAAGTAATTCCAATGCAATCATTTTTATTTTAGTTCAGAATAATTATTAAATTAAAATCTTATTTTGGGGTAGCCAGTTTTAAACAAATTCAAAACATTTTTCCATTTGCAAATTTTGTATGACTATAACTAATGTTTTAGAGCTATATGTTTTCTTCAAAATAGATTATGCCTTTGTACAGAATTTGGATCACGTACCCATGCCTCTGTCTGAATGGGCTTGATATTGCTTAGTAGCACCTCTTCGTAGTTGCCATAATCAACGAATTTAACAACTGCTGTCATACCAGAAGAATGGAGGGCTTCAACTTCTGCTCGGTAAAACTGAGAAGGGAAAAAGGAATTTTAAGTATGACAATCAATACTATACTCCAAGGCAATGTTAATGGAAATACAGATTTTCAAGGTGTATCACTATAACAATGCATAATGTAGTTTTTTTGCTATTTAAGTTTATTTAACAAAAAGTTTAATATAAAAATGTATGTGGCCCTATTTTTATGCCTTCTAGAGATGGTCTGTTTAACTAGACAACGCATAATATTTTTAAGAAAGAAACCCTACCATTAGTTCACCCTCTAATATTGATAAGGTAATACATAGATACAAATCAGAATATATTAACAAGTAATTTATTTTAAAAAGAGAAATATATAACAAAAATAAATTACAAAGAAAAAAGGTCATTGCTTCTTTATCACAAATGGCTGGAGTAAGGTAAGGATATTGAGTAAGGAGTATAAGCACTTCAGTCAAATCTGGGATTTGTAGAGTTTGAAACAATCTATCCTGTGTAATTTGCCTCTGAGAACCTCATGCATTTTACAGACTTGTAAGGAACTGATTTACATAATAATTATAATTAAAAATTTGTTATGATAATTGAGAGTAGGTCATATGATAGAGTACTTCTTCAATATAGATCAATACATTCAAGACCCAAATTATAGGTCTGAAAGTTGTTTAGTGAATGTGAAATAAATATAAAAAATAATTTGCTCTTAGAGAACATTTTCTTCAAGGTAGGATAGCTGGATGCTTGACTGTAACAATATATCTACTAACAGTATCTCTTCAAAAGTTCACCAGAATAAAGGCAATAAAAATTCACATTCTCTACATCCTTCAAAAAAAAATCTTATTACCCCAAGAATATAAGGAAATAATTGGTTTTTAGCTATATTTAACTAGTGTATTTTGTACTACAAAAAGTGTTCAGTGAATCCATGGTTTTCCTTCCCAGGTCTGGTTGTTGCAGGTTTAGTCACCATGTTGGGACTCTGTCTTAAGAGTCTTGGGTATACATAACACTTTCTCACTTCCTCCTTTATTTTTTAGCCTCACATTCTTGTGTTCTGTGAATTGTGCTGCATACATGCTTCAATTATGAACTTCTGAAGTTATGTGTCAGTTCAAAGAAGTTCAACAGACATAGGAAGACAAATAAGTTGATACTCTTATGAACTTAGGATGTGTATACCACTTATCTGGTTTGTATTTTCAGCTCGTGACATACAGGTGAGTTTTTAAAAGGCCTCATTTAAGAAACTCTACCCCAAATAAAGTCAAATCTTTAATACAAAAATTACCTTATAGTTTAAGAAAAATGATTCATTAAAAAAAACCCACTTCTATATAAGTATTATAATACAGGTGTAGAGATGTGGCACTTAAACTGAGGAGCTCAGGAAAAACTTCCTGAGGTAGATGCAATGGGTTCAAGGGTGAAGAGCATTTAGTCAAATAAAGAGCAGTGACAGGTATTCCAGGGGAAGTTACAAAGACATAAAACATGAAGCTGAGTGTAAAAAACTAAAAACAGTTTTAAATTAATTATGATGTGAGAAGGTGGTTAAACCAACAAGAAATGTAGGATAAGTATGTAAGGATCAGATAATGGAAGGTCTGTATGCATGCTCAAGTCTGTATTTCATCAGCAGGTAAAAGATTTTAAGGAAAAACAATAGCATGTTCTAAGAGAAGAATCACAATGGTGGCACTATTAATGACAAATTTAAGAATAATGGGGTTTAAGGCAAGGAAACCAATTTGAAAGCTGTTAAAATATTCCAGGTCAGAGGGGAGAAAGAGCTGAACTAGTCTGGCAGTCTCAATGAAGAAGGAGAATTGCCCGCCAATTCTCAGATCCTTCTTTGGAAACAATGCTAGAAAGAAGGAAAGGTATTATGAAGAATTTTTTAAAACAACAGATTACACTGATTATCTCCAAAATATCATTACAATGCAATTACAAAGATTATGGTTTCTTACTGACAGTTACAGTCAATTCCTTTTCTTAAATTTCCATCCTTGTCTCTGGTTGGAAATTGGAAAGTTTTCTATTCTTGACAACACATTTAAAAACTACCTCTTAAGTTGTATGGTTTCAGAGGATAACTAATTCTGTCTTTCACAGGAGAATGTTGCTTATCTTATTTTCAATACTTAAGAGTATAATATAGTTAAGAGTCTATAGTCCTTATCCTAAACTGAAAGTATACAATTTTTAAAAAGTAGTCACCTTAAAATATTATCCAGTTACTCTAAGAACACTCTCATAGCTTGAAACATTTTGGGTATTCGGTACTATGTTCTAGAAGTTTATTTTTAATTTTTTCAGTTCATATTTATGGTACTAGGAATTGAACCCAGGGTACTTAACCACTGAACCACATACTTAGCCCTTTTTTATTTTAAGAGAGGGCTGGCTTTGAACTTGTGATCCTCCTGCCTCAGACTTCTGAGCTGCTGGGATTACAGCTGTGAACCACCATAACCAGGCTAGGGTTTTTTTAAAACGTATTCAACTAAGGTAATAGATAAATTAATTATTACCAATTTTTATAGATAATTATAATTAAGATTAAAACTTTATCCTATCAGGTATTTGGAAGCATTTGGGTGACAGCATTATTATTATTATTATGACAGAATTATCTTATATATTCCAAGCACCTGGCACTTAGCAGCTACTCATAATGTTTTGTTCAATACTCAATTAATATTTGTTGAAGGAATTTGTTTGCTAAGTCCAATTATCTGAATAGATGCAGACCTGTTATTCCTCTCTGCTGTTTCATTTGTGGGTAGTCAATCACTCATGCTAATTTTTTCTCTTTCTTTTCAGCAGGGCTACATAGTGTAGGAGATGTCCATATTCCTGTGGAGGGCTGGTTTTAAGCTTTGCCTTTACTTCCACAATCTTTGTGAGATTTCAGTGGAAAGCCTGAATATTTACAAACCAGGTCATCAACAACTTCACATTGTCCCTAGAGAAAACATGCTTCCATGAACCTCACCTTAGTCATTCACAAAAGCATCTGACACAGTGGGCATTCCCTTTCAAGAAATCAATGTTGGTTTGATAAAGACTAACCACTTTCTCTTGCCTCTATAATGAGAGAGAAATAGCTAAATGTAAGGAATCCCCCCTACTACCCAAATCAAATAATTCCTTAATTTTAGAAAGTTAAGTGGTCTGAATTGGTAGAACCAGAGTCTAGATAGTGCAGAAACTGCATCTGCTTTCCAAGCTTCTCTGACAGCCAGAAAGTGGCCATTTGGAATAGTTCAAATAATGAGATTTAATTAAAGTCTTGCTAGTATTCCTGGGAAAGCTTTTGCTTTTCTAGAAAAAAAGGACACACGGACAGTTTTGTCTTCTTACTTCTTTCTCTCCTTGAATAAAGGCTGGACATACAGAGAGCCACTTGTAAGCAAATACTATCCCATATTCATGTAAAAGCTTTAAAAGTTAATGCCATCTAGATTTCCCACCCTATCCGCCCCCCACCCCCTTGTTGCCATTATCAGGTAATGATTAACACCATGCTTATACCTTATAATCATTGAATATAACAGGGCTTGGTTCCAGATCCCAAGTCTTAAGGCATCCTTGTAAAGGATCCATCCAAATTCCTGTGTCTGAATTTCAGTTCCTTAACAACTTCAGTTACATTTACCTCCACGCCCCTTAGCCACACACTTTCATGAACACACCCACTTGCATGGACACACCCTTACTTTATCAATTAATAGAATTCTAACTATGAAATACTTATTTCAGACCCCTCACCACTCTATTTTTTTCTGTTAAGTATCCCCACCTAGGTTAACTAATCAATAGTCAACAATTAAAAAAAAAAAACAAAAAAACCCTATGCTGTAGGGAGGAGTAAACCAGGCATAATCCTGCCTTTAAAGAATTTAATAGTAAGGCAGAGGAGAAAGATACCAATTGAGGAATCAAAACCAAAAATACTTATAAATTATGGAAAGTTTAAAATTAAAGTGAATAAAGCATAGAGAAGGAAAATCACTTTTGAGGGAAATCATAGATGCTTCTTCTAGGAGCTGATGTTCTGGTCAAGCCCTCAATGATAAGAAGAGCAGTTGGTTAAAAACATGTTGGGTAAAAGGAGAATGTACAAAATACTTCTCTCCAAGGGGCCTTCTGTCCATGCCTTTCTTGTTCTTGCGTGTTGGCCTTCTCTGGCTAAGCTCTTACTTGATCTGCTAGATTCCTGCTTGTTCTGATTTTATCTTTTCCTTTTCTCCCAACTTCCTTCTTTCCCTTTCAGTTACCATATAATGTAAAAATTAAAACCTCTAAATTATCAATCTAATAAACATTATTTATTATAAGGTAAATAATTAATCACATGCTCTTAATTTTTTTTAAGTAGCTTGAATGTATATGTTCTCTTTAAATGAAAATCTGCAGAATTTTATTCTGTACCACACAACAAATTTGTTCCTTATGAATCAGTAAAATTTTACTAAAATGAAAAACATTTATAAGTCAGCAAATGACAAGTGAAATAAAGTTAGACTATGCTTAATCACTGCTATAATTTTATGACATGAAAGCTAAAATTAAACCTAACTTAATCAAATCTTAAGGGAAAGATGTCTAAGCATCCATAAAAAAATTAAATGTTTCTCTTTTATAAACTATAAAACTGTTTAAAGGCTTTAAACAAGTACAAGTGCAGAACCAAATACACAGTTCCAAGTAATGGCTTTCTATAAATTCCCACCAGAATGTTACATTTGGGAATATTAGTACTTAACATGTTTATAGCATTCATACCTTGTTGTCTTCCCAATAAAGTGCAAAACATTCATCTCCAGGTTTCCACATTTTTGCATACTCCACAGGGATAGATGATTCTAGCACTTTTTCTGGCTTAATTGGGCCTGATCTTCTTTTGGGCCCACTATTGTAAAATACTTTCTCATCATAAGGTGTAGCTGTGACAGGTCCTCCAGGCTTAATTGGTCCTACTCGTCTTCCTTTCAGTGGCATTTCTGTCTCTCCATTCGGAACACCAATGAAACTATTAGCTCGGACAGAATTTTGGTAATCAGTATTTACATTAAAATGTTTTTCAATTTTCACACCACTGAAAGTTTCATTGTTTATTGTTCGTGATTTCCTGTCATAAAAATGATCAGGATTACCTGTTTGGTTTTCTCTTTTCCCACGTTTTTGGTTATTATAATCTATGGATTCTTGAGGAAGTGGATTTTCTTTTGCCTCTGAATAAGATGGGCCTTTTCCTGATCTGCTTTGCATAGAGTTCTCTCTTTTTTTACAAGCACCATCATTGTGCTGAGAGCTTAGAGGATATGAAGCATCTTTAGTTCTGTCATATCTAGAATATAGTCGATCACACTTGATTCTTTCTTCAGCCCATACTTCAGATCCTGAAGAAGTACTTGGTCTTTCAGAAGCTCTATTTCTAGGTAATCCACTGCTTTCTAAAAGTGACTTTGGATTTTGGGTGTCTCTTTGAAAACGAGGAGGTTTTTCATTTCGTGGCTGCCTGGTATCACTTCGAGGAAGATGTCTTGGTTGATTATTATCTTTTACTCCATTTTGTTCAGTACTTGACATTCTGTGCTGTCCCTGATGAAATTGTTGCAGCTGTGACTTAGGTTCTGAAAGGTAATACATCAAAAATTATCATATTAATGCAAAATTATGGAATTACTACTTTAATACCTTCCTCCACTTTCCTACCTCATAATTTTAATTCTTTACTTGTTTTTTTAAAAATATTTATTTTTCAGTTTTCAGTGGACACAACATCTTTATTTTATTTTATGTGGTGCTAAGGATCTAACCCAGCGCCCCGTGCATGCCAGGTGAGCGCATTACCGCTTGAGCCACATCCCCAGCCCTTTAGAATCCTGTATTTCTAATATAGGATTGTCTTAGGTTAGCACCATTGGATGAGTAAAGCAATGATGTGAACTAAGAAAAAATGGTAGAAAAGTCATTTGTCTTTGTTGCTGAATGTTTCCATTTTTATAATATAATTATCTATATAAGCTATTCTGGTAATTCATGTCCCAAAATATTAATGAAATAAAACTTCAAATTGCTAACTCAGAAACGACTATGAAACTGTATAACACTTGTTCCCCTTTCTGAATCCTGCTCCAATTTTCATATGTACAGCTATCATTATCATTCATATTAGAGCATTTGCAAATATGTTCCTTCTTAAATATTTCTGGATCTGAATGGCTGTTTATATTTCAAACAGATATGCTATTATAGAAAAATAATTTCTTGACCTATCAAAGTAATTAAGAGCATGTACTACTTAAAAATACAGAAAAGAGCATCAAAAATCTTACTAAGCATAATAATACAGGTAATATCCAACTTGAAACCAAAAGTAGTAACATGGTAAATACATAATAATAGATAATATATTAATGGCTGTATTTCATGTAGTAATTTGAATTCTATTTCTATCTTCCTCTTTTTTTCACATAGCATGCTTATAACATTATTATCAAATACATTGATTTGTCTTTGGTGAACAATGTTTCTTTTGTCCTACACCATAAACAATGCAGATAACAATTCTTTTCCTTTTGTTTTGGCACTGCATATTAAACCTAGGAGTGCTTTACCACTGAGCTACATACCCAATCCTTTTTATTTTTATTTTTTTTTTTGAGACAGGGTCTCATTAAGAAATATTTATCACATTGATCTGAGAATTTTCACAGTTTTGCTTATTTTGTAAAACTTTTATACATTAAAGATCTTTTGCCTACTTTATGTCATGTACCCCTTACAACCACCCTGAAAGGGCATTATTATTAGCATTATTTTACAAGAGAAGAAACAAAGAAATGCGCCTCAATAAAAGACTTGCATTAGAAAATGCTGAACAAGAATTAAAGTAAAATCTAAATGGAGCTAAAGGCCAAGATTTTTCCTATATGTCAAGCTGCCTACTCAGAAAAAGAAAAAGAAACAAACCAGTAAATAAACAGACAAAAAAAAAAAAAGCCAGAATGTAACCAACAACATATTAGCTACAATTTTTTCTCCTGTATCTGTTCATTTTTGGGAAATACAGAAATTACAATGTTCTTTAACAATACTTGATAGGCTGAAAAATAAAGTTGGATACTAGAACTACCAGAATTCTGACCTAAAAATAATAATTTCTTTTCAATAACTGCAAAAAATTAAAAAACATTACAGTTGGACTAGTATTTAGAAGCTCACAAAATGGCACTTAAAAATAGCATAGTATCTACCATAGGTCTGCCACTTACTAGGCTCTAAAACCTTAGGCAAGATAACTAACTTTTCTGAACCTCATCTTTAAGATGGGGATAAGAAACGGAAGAAGACGGCGGCGAGGGGAGTGCATTACCCCCGTGTTCCGCGTCACTGTATGGGAGAATGACGAGTCAGGACTGCTAAAGGCTATCTTGTTAGGAATTTCCAGCAATAGTGGGGTGCTCTGGAACCTGGAGGAAGGATTTCCATCGCACGAGGATCGGCTACGGGGACTCAAACGCAAGAGATTTGTCGCACGGAGGGTAACACTGCTTATTCAACAAATCGCCCAGCGGCTAGAGTCTGCAGCGCGCGCTGGGAAACGAGGAGATAGCGACGCAGGGATACAGCACTGCAGTTTCTGCCAGCCGTGCAAGCACCGTACTCAGTGCTGAATTCTGGGTTCGAGACAGGGGAAGGAAGCGGTCCAATTCAGTTCTTCACACCGGTCAGACCACAGAGGAGGCCAGCGGCCACCATCTTGGAGAGCTGACGTCACCATCCCTGTTTTCGAATGACCGCAGCTCATTCAGCCATAGAATAGGTAATTTCAGGCTGCCATTCACCTGCGGCTTGCAGACAGATTACTCAGGCTCAGTGCTAAATAACCTGCAGAAACTGCTTCTTGGAGCCTGCTCTTATCAGAGCATACACCGAGCACGGAGCGGCCGAGTTCCGGCTTCCGGAACTGCTCTGGCCCAGGGCTAAGGAGCCGGCGGAAACTGCTTCTCGGTCCGGGTCCTGCTGAGTACTGTGGAGTTAAATACTAACTGAGCCTTCGTGGGCAGTGGCAACAGGACTGAGACGGGGCCTGTGAGGGCCGGTCAGGACTCACCCGTTGCTTTGGTCACCCGGCAAAGGGAACGAAATGCTGCCATTCGCATAGGATACCAACAAGGCAGAGATCTGATGTCATCAGAAAGCGGCGGAGGAGAGAACTTCATCAATACCAGCGGCGACAGAAACAGTTGGTCTCCTGGTAGGGAGGGTGAGTCACAGACACCCGAGTCTCTCTCGATTTGTCGTCAAGCCAGAGGGGAGGAGCCGGGCCGCTGCCCGCGCCCGGAGCAGGCCCAGCAGCTCGCTGGCGTGGTGGTCGCGTGACCCCAATTGGAGAGGGGGCGGAGCGGAGCCGCCACCCGCGCCCGCAA
>NW_025999942.1:10359454-10361767 GCF_001458135.2 Marmota marmota marmota | reverse complement strand
GGAGGGGAGGGGAGGGGAGGGGGGATAGTAGAGGATAGGAAAGGCAGCAGAACACAACAGACACTAGTATGGCAATATGTAAATCAATGGATGTGTAACTGATGTGATTCTGCAATCTGTATATGGGGTAAAAATGGTAGTTCATAACCCACTTGAATCAAAGTGTGAAATATGATATATCAAGAACTATGTAATGTTTTGAACAACCAACAATAAAAAATTTAAAAAAAAGAACAAAAAAAAAAAGATGGGGATAAGAACAAAGTATATATTTTAGAAGATTAACCGTGTGTGTTTGTGTGTGTATGCATATATATACATATATATATATTCTCCATAGAAAGTTCTTAGAATTGTATCTGGCTTCAATAAAAGTAACTTTCAATAAATATGAACTATTGTTTTATGGTAATTATTATCATTAGCACCACAATTAAGCAAATAAACTTAATGGCAACCATAAAAAATGGTAATTAGATTATAAGATTCTTCCTTATTTACAAATTTGCACTACCACAATTCCCTCCTTTAGTTAGAATCCTAAACTTGCTTTAGTTTTTGTTTATTTTTTCTTGTTGAAAGCAGAGCAGGAAGAATGCTTTAATAAAACCCCTTCATTGCCATGTTATAAAAGTCATAGCATAGAGAAAATTTAGATACATCAGAAAATCAAGAAGAGTTGGGGGGGAAAAAAAAGAGGTGAGACAAACAAAAAAGAAAATCAAATATTGTTATTCACTTAAATATATTAGAAACATTCTCCAGATTAAATATATATATACACACACACACACACACACACACATATATATATACACACACATATATATGTATATATATACAACCTTTAAAATTTTTCTGCATAAAAAATGCTAAGAAATTTTTAGAAATTTAAAAATTACTTATAGTCCTATCATAAGAAATATGTCTTTCTAATCCCACTTGTAGATATAGCCATTATTAATGGTATCAGAGGTTATTTTCTTAAATGCAATTCATACAGATATATCCTGCATATTTAGTTTTTTAAAAAACAAAAAAAGTAAATATGTTATATCTTACAGGCTGCAATGTACTTTTTAAATCAACCATAACAGCATGGGTATCTGTTATGGTTCAGATGTGGAATGTCTCCCAAAAGCTCACACATTAAAGGATTGGTTTCTAGTACAGCAGGATTCAGAGGTGAGACATTTGGGGATAGAATCTTAAGGGCTCAGACCTCTTCAGTGGATTGATATCAATCCACTGATAGCTGAATGAATGACAGAAGGTTGTGTAAACTGTAGGTATGTGGGACATACTTGGAGGAAGTAGGTCACTGGGGGAGTGCCCCTGGGGAATATGTCTTGCCCTTAATGCCTTATTATCTCAAACTGCCTCTCCCTTTCTGTCTTTCTGTTTCCTGGCTTCATGAAGAGAACACTTTTCCTCATCATGCTCTTCCACCATAACATTCTATCTTGCTTCAAGCCCAAAGCAATGGAGCCAGCCAACAATGCACTGAAATCTCTGTAACTATGAGCCAAATTAAATCTTTTCTCCTCTAAGTTGTTATTCTCAAGTATTTGTCACAGAGAGGCTTACTAACCCAGCATCTTTCCAAGTGAATGCATAGAGGTATCTCATTGATTTCTGTTAGTAGTACATTTTTTAAACACTGTTACATGACAGCCAAGTTGAAGGTATATTCAGTATTGTTTGCTTCAGTGTTTACTTGCCACAAGTCAGACAAACACATGGCACTCAGTAAATATTTGGTAAAAGAGTTACTAAAAACACTGAGAATAGAAAAAGCCTTTATGTTCACAATTACTACCTGTTTAACCCTATCACTTCTGCTTAGCTAAGAGTGCAACATTAAACAAAAAATGTAGTCTTCTGCCTTCTGTAGGAGAGGTCTGCATTAAAACACATTGGGGTACATTTAGACAGAGTTCAAATGATTGCAGGGAAAGCCTGGTACTATGTAAAAGAAAAGTAAGCTTATAAAAAACCATCTCTGACTTACTGTAGAGAACACTGAGCTTAAAACCAAATAAAATGCCCTCCTTGAACAGGGTATATCTTTGGAAATCCATATGCAACAAAATGAAACTGAATCCCTTTCTCTCGCCATGCACAAAAGTGAATTCAAAATGGATCAAGGAGCTTGATATCAAATCAGAGACACGCCGTCTGATAGAAGAAAAAGTAGGCTACGATCTACATACTGTGGGGTCGGGCTCCAAATTCCTCAATAGGACACCCATAGCACAAAAGTTAATAACTAGAATCAACAAATGGGACTTACTCAAACTAAAAAGTTTTTTC
>NW_025999942.1:10353473-10355097 GCF_001458135.2 Marmota marmota marmota | reverse complement strand
AATACAAGGGGGACAAATGAATGTCAGTAGAGGGGGCAGAGAGAGAAGAGGGGAGGGTAGGGGAGGGGAGGGGGGATAGTAGAGGATAGGAAAGGCAGCAGAACACAACAGACACTAGTATGGCAATATGTAAATCAATGGATGTGTAACTGATGTGATTCTGCAATCTGTATATGGGGTAAAAATGGGAGCTCATAACCCACTTGAATCAAAGTGTGTAATATGATATATCAAGAACTATGTAATGTTTTGAACAACCAACAATAAAAAATTTTAAAAAATAAATAAATAAATAAATAAATGAACTGCCCTCCTACTTCCTAGTAATGAGTCTTTGACAACAGCACAAAAACTCTAGTTTCCTCATCTTATAATGTGTGGATAATGATACCTACACCACAGGATTATGGTGAAGACTCAATTTGAAAAAATATGTAAAATTACTTTCCGAAAGGTCCATGAGGGTCTTTGGAAGTAAAATGACCACTAGAATTAAATCCTAGTGCTCCCTCTGAGCAGCTGTGTGGCCCTGTACAATAAGAAAGATATTATTTCTCTCTTTCCTTCTCTCAGTTACTCATTATAGTTAGTGGACATTGACTAAAGATGGGTCAACACTCTCCTAAGTCACTATTTATGAAGCAATAGGCTAAGGAACTATACCCCCTATTCTGTGGTACTTCAGTTATATTGGGAAGAGGCAGACAGCAAATATATAAACAGAACATCACAGCTTAAAACTGACAAAATATATGAAGGAACTAAACAGGCTACTAAGATAAAATTGACAGGTTACACCAATGTAGTAGAAAAAAAATCTCTCTGAAGCAGTGATGTTTCCAGTTGAGCCCTAAATAATGAGAAGAAAGGGCTGGAGTTGTGGCTCAGTGGTAGAGTGCTTGTCTGGCATGTGTGAGGCCCTGGGTTTGATCCTCAGCACACAGGAAATAAATAGATAGATAGATAGATAGATAGATAGATAGATAGATAGATAAAGTCTGTTGACAACTAAAAGAAAATTAAAAAAAAAATGAGAATGCTATGAAAGCAGGGAAACTTAAGTAGCCCAAGAGGAGGGAATAATACATACAAAGATCCTGGGCTAGTAACCTGCTTCATGAATTCTAAATGAAAGTATAATCATCATTAATAATTAATTTCAAAGGGAAAATACTATGCATTCTAATATCCCCAAATTGATATCCACTTACTCTAATAAAAATACCAAATCCAAGAAACAATGATCACACATAAATTAACACTAGTTTTTTTTAATCTCACATGACAATTTTCTTTGATCAATTAATCAAAGATATACTGTTGTTTTTTTGTTCTCAAATTCTTTCATAACTATGGCACACATTAAACAGAAGACTAAGTTTAAAATAAACATATTTCTTATACTTTATGTTCAAAAAATTAAGTTTTTTAGTATTCAAAACCACCATGACAGAGAAAAGTAAATTTAAAAACTAGGGGTCATAAAGCAGATAATTCCAACTATAAATAAACAAATCATGAGAACTCTAAGACACAGTGCAACATTCAGCAACAACACAAGTGCAAAGATGCCCCCTCCCACCATGCTCAAAATGCAATAATACAAAAAAAAAAAAAAAAAAAA
>NW_025999942.1:10331000-10352617 GCF_001458135.2 Marmota marmota marmota | reverse complement strand
AAGGAAGGAAGGAAGGAAGGGAGGGAGGGAGGGAGGGAGGGCTGGCTTACTTTAGGACACAATAATACCCCCATTTTACAGATAAGGACGTTGAGGAGGCTTTGGCCAAGGTCACAAACTGTTATGGGCCAGGCTATATGGGCAATGACCATACAGGCTCCATTTTACCCTGAGACTCCATGTCATATAAGGAATGCTTCTCCCATGGGAACACTCTGCCTCTGTACCTATCAATAGTTGCTTAGTATAGCATGTTTGGCAACACAAAATGGCAATTCTTATACAATGTAAAATTGTTCTCTCTTTGGTTCCCATTTTTCTTGGGCAATGACTCTGTCAGAGATTGATTGTCTAGACATTAGTAACCATTCTCTAACTTGTACTCAACTAGTACAACTAGTCCTCTAGGACTATATCTGGTTGGGTAACTTAGGTGACACTTCCCTTCTGCTTGCTTGATGCTATGTCAACCTGGAAAATCCTGTGGGAAATACCAATGTACCCACTGCATTGTTTTGCTAACTGCTCAATTCAGTTTCTATACCCCTGCTTGTTTGCAGCTATGTCAACCTGGATGTGGTTTTTGCCTTTAAAGACCCTGAAATGCTCAGGCTCAAGGCTGTTCCTTGCAAAGACAGTTATGAGTTACGGGTCCTGTGGGGAGCAGTCACCAGCCGGCAGGCTAAATAAAGACTCTCCCATTAGGACAAAATGGACTTGGTATGTTTTCTGAGCGGTCTGCCCCATAAGACCACTAGCACAAGGTAGAGCAGAGACTGACCATCCATTCAGGTTCCAAGCCCAGCTATTAACCTCCCTCTCACATACCTATCTTCAAGCAAAACCACCATTATTCTTCTAACATTAAATCATTAATAACTATGAGTTATCTTCATTATTCTGGAACTCAGGTTAGGATTACCATAAAAATATTATTTTTGCCAGGGATAAAAGAAGCACTAGTTGGACAAAGCTCTAGGACTACATCTGGTTGGGTAATTTAGGTGACTCTTCTCCTTTTCCTTTTCTGTAAACATATTAAATTTCATACCATAAACATGCTTTTACAATTAGAAAAAATTTAATATTTGTAACGTCCTTTTCAAAGAAAGGGTTTTTCTAGCCACAGTTTTGCCTTTCTCCATCAGTTAACAACAGTTACCCTACAACAGAGTTTTGTTTTGTGGTGCAAGTGATGAGTCTTATTCTGAGTATTTTCAATTTATTAGTTGTGTACACTGTGCGCAAGCATACATACACATGTCCATGCCCGCACAGCACCTGGACATGTCCCAAGCCTCTTCTCTTCAGTTTCTCCTCAGGTCTCAGGTTAGATATTACCTTTTCTAACAGAACCATATTCCCCAACCCCTACTACTGAGTCAGAAACCCTTCTTCTGTGCTACTATAGTCCCAGCAGGGCAGCATACAATCCAGAACTGTTCTAGCCTTTGTTTTGCTACATTTTAAAAATCTCTGACCTATTTTGTTTATCAGTATCTCTCTTCCAACACAGTAACTGGCTCCTGGTAAGTCCCCAAATAATATTGTGGAAGGGATAAATGAGTACTCTTCAATATTTTCTAGAGTGAATAAACATGGCTTTTATGAAGAAAAAAGCAATTTTGCTAAATAAAGATTTTTATAATTACTGTCATACTGTGGGAAAATTTTTTTTAATTCCCTGTGTTTTCTTAACAACTTCAAGAGAAAAGCAGTATGTGTGCAACCCCTAATGATTTTTTTTTTCCCCTAGAGAGGAGATTTAATGCAGGAGATGAGGACATGGCTTTGTGGAGCCCATTTTAATTCTTGTTGCTCTAAAATCCTTATTTTCTTCCTTCTATCTACTACTATACTTCAGCACATCAGTCACATTTCTTTCTTATATAAGTCTTCTGAAATTGTGTATTTTCAACTTTCTAGCATACCTTGGGTAAAAAATAACATAAGGATTATTAAATTAAATGTAACACTGTTAATTTACTATCATCCCCATGCTACTATCATTAATGCCTTCTCTCCTTCATACCAACTGTTCAATGGTACAATGGTGGATATAGGCAAGCGAGGCAAGGTTCCCTGTTGATAAATAGGGCATTAAAATTATAAGTAAATATAAAGCATCATCATTTATTATCACATTTGTAAAAACTGAAGGGATGAAGTATTAGAACAACTGAAACTGCCATAATAAGCATCAGCCACATACAAAAAACTAAATGTAACTTTTGAGATCTTTTCCTCCAAGTTGATTAATATTTTCTATGGTGATGAGTATGATGACTTAAATTCAGTATTATTCTGTACATACACGTTCTTGTAAATGTCACACTAAACTATAGCTAGACAAAAATCTCTTACAATTAGGAAGCCAAACTATGCTAGTGAAAATTTTAATTCATTTTCAAGAGGCAAAAAAATGAAAATAAAGGAGATTCTTAAAAAGAAATACCAAAGGAATGTTCATTTATGGGCCAGAATACTATTTCTTAAGAAGTCATAGTACCCCTATACCTGCTTATCTACTGACTTCTAAGCTGTTCTAAGGAGAATAACTAAAATCCTCTAAGAATCAAACAAAAACAAATCATTAGATATTTATTACAAAAAGATGATATGAACTGATTAGTATATAAATTTAAATGAAAGCAGAAACAGAACACTAATATTGTAATGTCTATATTTAAACCAGTTTATACTTTTTTCCAAAATTTCTCAACTAATTTTTTTCAGTTACACAAATCAGGACTTTTATATAAAATATCTTTAGTTATTACATATACTATTATTATACAGAATGCTCTGGCTCTAAAAATTTGTTTTATCTGTTCAAAATTTATATAGTTTGTTTCTCTATAAAAATCATTTCCTCTATAAATATATTCTATATGATTCTGAGATTAGAAAGCATAGAAATGCTATGGACTATTTCTCATTTTTAACAAATACATGTAAAATAAGTGTTTAGTTTATTATTATGATAATGTTTTCTATTTCATAGAAACCATGGACTATTTCTCATTTTTAACAAATACATGTAAAATATGTGTTTAGTTTATTATTATGATAATGTTTTAGAAAACATTATAATCCATGTATTATAAAAATAGAATAAAATCTTTTAAAAAATATTGTGGGGGAGGCAAGAAGAGCAATAACCCATCTCCCCAAACCCATACAATCAAACTGTCTTGCTATATATATATATTTAAATGTTTTTAGTTTTTGGTAGATGGACATAATACCTTTATTTTATTTATTTATTTTTATGTGGTGCTGAGGATTGAATCTAGTGCCTCACATGTGCTAGGCAAGTGCTCTACCACTGAGCTACAATCACAGTCCTGTCATGCTATATTAAATGTTATTCTTTACTAGTCTTTCAAAACAAACATCTCAATGTTTATACTGCATTTCATCTACTGGTATTCTCCAGCTTATCCTCTATCCATACTATTTTTTTAAGTCTACAATCAGTGGTGTGCTATACACAGCTTGAACATCTTAAAAGATATGCAGCATGGTAGAAAGAGTTTTGAATTGGGAAAAGGACAAGACAGGATCCAAATCCCAGTTCTTGAGTTCTTATTACATTTTCTTTCTTCAAGCCTGCTTGTTTATCAAATGGAAATAACAATATATATTTTGCATTTCATATGATTAAATGAATTAATAATATGCAAAGCATCTACCATAGTTCCTGCCAGAGTAGATGCTCAATAAATTGTAACTATTATTTTAATTTATGTTTAGTAAATGTTTAAAGGAATGGACAATAAATTTTCTAATTTAAAATCAATTTTGCACTCTGTTAAATATTATAAAACACATATAGAAACATTAAATATAATTTGGATTTATATCTTAGTTGTAGTCAACTGTATTACAACTGAATGACATTTGATTGGTGCATTTTTATCAATGTAAAAGAAACATAAAAGAAAAAATAGTTCAAAGGAAAATCCCAACTGGGACTTTATGAAATAATCAGAGAATTTTTATATAACAGGGTTAATTTGCATTTTTCTTTCTCTTTAAAGACACATTTTATGACTGATTTTCTCAGACAAAAAGTACTCAAGCATAACAATGAAATTTATATAAAGATAACTCAGCTGATGAGTGATGTTTGCTATAATCTATATAATATTTGAAGGACATTCATTTCTGTATTAGTCAGCTTTTTCACCAGACCAGAACAACTGTAGAGGAGGAAAAGTTTATTTGAAGGCTCATGATTTCAGAGGTCTGAGTCCATAGATGACTGGCTCAAGATGAGGCAGAACATCATGGCAGAAGAATGTGGCAGAGGGAACCACCTCACATGATGAAAGAGAGAGAGACTCCACTCTCCAGAAACAAAATATATACCCCATAGCCACACTCCCAATGAACCACTTTCTCCAGCCACAGGCTACCACTTCAGTTACCACTCAGTTAATTCCTATCAGGAGGTTAATTCATTGATTGGGTTAAGACTTTTACAACCCAATCATTTCTCCGCTGAACCTTCTTGCATCATCTTACACATAAACTTCTGGGGAATGCCTCACACCCAAACCATAATGATTTCTATGAAAATAATGTTTATAAAAATAATTCCATATTAAAGTGAAAATATTTGAACTAGAAATAAACACCTAATTGGTATTAAAATATATCATATATGATATACAAAAATCAAACTATATGTTAATACTTCATACATAAATAATTTTTGTCCTAATCCATGTTGGTTGTGACATTAGTTGCAAATAATTTCCTAATTATTTTATATGAATTTTGGCTTTGTATGTTATAAATTCTTATCTCCGAAGAGTTTTCATTTAATATGTTAAAATTCACTAATGTATAAAATTTTATTGTTATCCATAACATCTATATACCTATTAACTCTTAATTTTTTAAATATTAATGTCTAATGGAATCATTTCATTCTTTATATATATCTCTGTATTGCTAATTACAGTGAAAACTTCATCTTAATCTTCTTTATTTAATCATATTGCTTATAAAGATTATATGTATTTTGTGTTTATATTTGATAATTGCTTCCTTCCTCGTATTTTTGTTTTTATTGAATATCTTTACTCTTTTCCTTGAATGTGTTGAGACATTTTCTTATCTAAAATTTGACATTTCTTACCTTCGATTGCTTGCTCATTTCTAAATTTGCTAAATTATACAACTGTTTTTCATCTTTTCATATGCAATTGATTCAAAATAAAAAATTCTTATTTTTTGTGCCAAAAATTTTCTTTTCATTTTTTGGAAATTAATTTCTTTGTATCTCCTTAGAGATATACCTAAATTATAAAATTATAAATTGTCAATGTTTACTGAGTATTTAATATGTATCAAATTCTGTTATATACATTAATTCAACAGATATTAATAGAAACCTTATGAAAGGACTAATATTATATCTTCATGTTAGAGATGTTTTAACTGAAATTTTGTTTTTGTTGTTTCTAGAAAATGTTTTTCATTTGCTTTTCCTAATGCTTAAAAATACCTGCAATTTGGAAAGCATTTATGGACAACAAATTGAGGAAAATAGAAGAATGGCAAAATGAAAAATAGGCTCATGTACTCTAATATTCTGAGACAAGCAATATGCCATCTTTCACTGAACTAAATACCAAAGAAGATTAATTACATATCACGTGCCATAAAATAAAACAACTTAAAATTTGGATTTAATATGCAATTCCTATAATAGTAAGCTTCTTCAGGTCACTAGTGTTCAATTTTATCAGCTATGGCATCTACCCAGAAAATTTCAAAACTTCAAAACAAAGTATATCTGGACCATTTTGAATTTAAGAGTGTCTCAAATAGTATGCTAATAAGACTGTGAGCTGAAAGGAACACAAAGAATCTACATAAGCTAGGCAGGGTGGTGCACACCTGTAATTCCAACAACTTGGGAGGCTGAGACAGGAGGATTGTTAAATTCAAAGCCAGCCTGTGCAGTTTAGCAAGATCCTGTCTCCAAAAAAAAGGGGGGCGGGGCTGGAGATATGGAGATGTAACTCAAAGATTTAGTTCAAACCAAGTACTGCAAAAAAAAAAACCAAAAAAAAAAAAAAAAAACTATACAGCCTCTTTTCACGACACCTGATAGAGACTAATTTTGTAAAACTAAATCCTTTGGAGTAGCCCCTAGTAAATGCTAAAGATATTTATAGATCAGTGCTAGATACATTACTAGTCTAAGAAAATATCAACATTTACAATACATTCAGAATAATTAAGATTCCTACAATCAGTATCTTATAAATCACAAATTCCTAGGCAATTAAGTATGGTACTTAAATTATTAAATACATTTTTATATGTATTTACAAAGTTGAAATACACAAATACACTATGATAAATTTTAAAGCAAAATACCAGTAGCAGGACACAGTCTTTTCATTCGTATGTTTTGTTTGTTTTTTTTTAAAGACAATTTTAGACGAGGTCAATTTTCAGGGATTATTCTCAACACTACCATCACTTAATATAATGTCAATCAAACTTAGTGGCATGTCCTAACAGGAAGCTGGCATCCTGTTAGTTTACTATCTTGGAACTGAAATCACCTAACTAAGGTAGTTAATGCTTTAGAAAACCTGGTATAAAAATTATGAAAATGTCAGGACAATGGAAAGTGTTGGTTATTTCTTACAGACTTCAATTACAAAAAATAAACCAGATGGCAAGTTTGAAACCACAGAAGGAAAAGAAATAACTCAGAAGTGCTCTTTTCTACTACAGTAGTCCTCCTGATCCACAGGGGATATGTTTCGATATCCTCAGTGGATGCCATAGAAAATACTATATTTACACCATGTTCTTTCCTATACAAGTTAAATTTATAAATTAGTCACAATAAGAGATTAACAGTAGTCACTAATAATAATAAAACACTTTGGCAATAAGCTATATTAAAATTGCCAGTGTCACTACCCTTGTACTTTGGGGCCATTATTAAGTAAAATAAGTGGTACTTGAACACAGGCCCTGTGATCCTGCAACAGCAGATCTGATGACTGAGATGGCTTCTAAGGGACTAGCATAGGTACCATGCACACATTGGACAAGGGAATAATGTGTTTCCTACATAGGATGGAAAGGTATGGTGTGATATTTTATCAAGCTACTCAAAACCTTACTCAATTTAAAAAATCTTACGTTTCATATACACCTTATATATTCAGGTTACAGTTACTTATTCATGTATTGAAATACTGAAAATTGAAACCAGGGCATTTAATCACAGAGCTACATCTCCAACCCTTTTTATTTTGAGACAAGGTCTTTCTTGAGTTGTCAAGGCTGGCCTTGAAATTGGAAGCTTCCTGCTTCAGCTTCTGAAAGAACTGGGATTACACGGGTAGTGATTTTATACAATACTTTTATCACACCTACGTTTTAACTGTAACCTGTCACATGAGGTCAGATACAGAATTTTCCACTTGTGGCATTATGTTGGCACTCAAAAGATTCAGATTTTTCAGCATTTCAGATTTTATACTTTTGAATTAAATATGTTCAACCTATATGACACAATCATCTAGGTAAAAGCTTACAAAGCTAAATTGTGTCTTCTAGGGATCCCAAATTAAACAATCATCTGAAAGTTTGGACTGATATGACACAAAGAAGAAAAGTTCAATTTTCAATTTTATTAGAAAAATAATTTTGAATCCTCACATATATGTATCACTGAATCACAAATACTTCTTTATAATGTCAATTTCTATAATAGACGCAAATGATGATGTTGATGATATGAACATATATCAATTACAAGATCATAACTCTCTTCATTATCTGTTTATAAGGCATTTAACCATTTAAAATTATGACAATTGCCCTGAAAAGCTTCCTAAATTTTCCTGAGAAAATCTCCAACATTTCATACTAACAATGAAGAGTTAATTTTAGAATATAAGATTTATGGAACAATGACCAAATTCTGAGAAAAAAAAAGTGGAGATTCAATTTTTATAAAACTAGCAGTATATTTCAGGCTTCAATTCCATGAGATCTTAAAACGTGTTGAAAATTCAATTGAGTACCTTGTGTCAACTATTTTTTTTTTACTATAACTAAAGTTTACCTAAGAATGTGGTAAATTAGTAGTATGAGTAGGTTAGCAAAAAAAAAAAAAAAAAGAGTAACAGAATAAAACTTGGCAAAGATACTTTAAGGGTAATCACGTGCAAAGTTTTCCCATCAATCTTGTCACCTTTATCGTAACCATGAAGACAAGACCAAGAGAATAAAAAAATCATCTACAGGGGCTGGGGATGTGGCTCAAGCGGTAGCGCGCTCGCCTGGCATGCGTGCGGCCCCGGTTCGATCCTCAGCACCACATACAAAACAAAGATGTTGTGTCCACCGAAAACTAAAAAATAAATATTAAAAAAAAAAATTCTCTCTCTCTAAAAAAAAAAATCATCTACAAGTATAACCACCTTCCATCTATATACTTAAAAATTTATTGCACAGCTATTTGTACTTCTGTGAGTTGTCATGAATCTTTTCCATGTGATGTCATCTTAAAAAATAAAAGGGGCAGAAAAGCAGCTACTGACAGAATTAGTTCCAGGTCAGACAAATATTTAAAAATAATGAAATAGCAAACCAAGCAGTATTCAATCGTGCTTGATTATAAAGTATTAAAAATAAAAACAAAAAACTACTAGATCTTATTTTGTAAAATAAACTTTTGAAATAAAAGACTAAAGATTAATATAGGTTATAAATATGCCAGAAAACTTGGGAGATGACAACTCACAAACTAAAGGCACAAAGAGATATTTATTTAAAAGATTTTATCCTTAGTGTAAATGAAAAAAAAAAAAAAGAAAAAGAAAAGGAAAAAAATATAAGGGCTTAGTGGAAGTTGTTTTAAATATAAGAATCAATTGTGGCTTGACATGTTTGTAACCCAGCCAGTCAAAACAACTATTGTAAGTCATAGATGAGTTACGACTATCAATCTTAAACTCACTATGATTTAGCAGATACTGTAACAGTCAAAAGGAAGTGTAGGGGGACAGGAAGATGAAAGGAAAGAAGATCTGAATAGAATTGTATAAAAAGAGAGTGGGACAAGAATATCAAGAAGTCACGGTCAGAAGTGAGAGAGATGTGAAAAAGCAGCAGAGATTCTCCTACTGGCTTTTCAGAAGTAAATACCATGACTATTGCCTGTGTTATATCCATGTGGCAACAACTTGAGGGACAGCTTGTAGGTGCTGAAAGCTGTCTTCTGAAAGCCAAAAGAGAATTCAGTTTTTGAATTCTGCTAACAATTAGTGAGCCTGTAAGAGGACCTTGGGCCTAAGGCTAGATCATAACCTTGACACATAAACTATGATAATAAATTTGCATTTTTTTAAAAAGCTGACTTTGGGGTAATTCATTATACAGCAACAGAAACTATTTCATGCTTTAAAAACAAGAAAATACTTTTTTTCCATGTTACTGCTTATAGTTTTCCTCTATACTAAACATTTGCTTTTCAAACAATGTGGATTTTTCTATATAATCTAGCAAAACAGCTTCTAGTTTCATGAAACTTGAATACTCCAAATCTGTAAAACAAAAACAACAAACAAACAAACAATCCACATTACCTCAAAGTTTATTTGGTTGGATTTAAAATATAACTCAAAAAGAGAAACTACATTTAAAAGGATATTTCCCTATTATTTTGGAATCATATTTTTAAAACTTACTCTTTGGAAAATATTTATCATATTCCACTCTTACGAAAAAAGATACACATTTAACATACTTACTTTCTTGAGTATTTATGTTACTCACTGAACTATATCATAATTAGAATTCATTACATTGTGAAAGCATATTCTCTCAGTCTCAACATTTTTACAGAACATGTAACATGCAGAGAAAGAAGACAGACTAATCTCCCAATCAAAATAAAATACATAAAAATATGTAATAATAGTTTTCCAAAATAACAATTTGTCTACACGGCTAAATCTGCTATCTAATAGGAGTAAGGTTGAGAGAAGTTGTTGGTACAAGTATTTATCATACAATTAGAGGGCCAAATAAGATGCCATTTATTTTTTTCACAATGTAATAAAATTTTCTCCTGTGCTTTTGTCAACCAGGAAATGCACTAAATAAATTTCTAAACACTCAGAATAGATGTTCATATCATCAGCTGCTTTATTAAATATTTTTGTTTAATTCTAAATAAAGTATTATCTTTAAAAAAAAAATCTATTTTTAAAAAAGGAATCTACTTTAAGTTAGCCTACCTTCCACATTCAAAGTCCCCATTTTAGATTCCAGGAAATCAAATAATGTGCTTGGTGCTGATGGCCTTGCATTTCCTAGGTCTTCTTCATCTTCAGATCTTATTCGACCCCTTCCTTTTCCTCTACCTTAAGATTTAAAAGTAAGACATACATACATATATATACATGTGTATGTGTGTGTGTGTATGTGTATTTATATATATTCTATATGGAAAAATGGAAGGAGAAAAAAGCATTAAAATACAATCAGCAATCATTTCAAGCAGGATGTTACATATATTTCTTTTCATTATTTTTCCGTATATTCTTTTAATAATAAGAAAACTTTTAAATGATTATATTAAATAGTACATTCAACCAATTTTGTTCCATTGTCCCAGATACAGAACATCTATAAAAATTACTCACAACAAGTATAACACTTATGGCAACTTTCAAATAATTATTATGTTAACAGAATTGAGAACTTTTAACTTAATGGGTTAATCCCCTAAATGAGTTATCCAGAAATTTAAATTTGCTTATATAAATTATCTTTAAAAGAAAAAATTATAATAGAATTCATCATTATATTCAAACATGCATAGAATTTGATCAATCTCATTTCCCAGTACCTTCTCTTTCCCTCTTGCTCTGCTATACTAATCTCTCTTCTGTTATTAATATTTTAATTCTTGTACAGTTACCTATATAATTATAAATATATGGGATTATCTTTGGTAAATTTGGACATGGACACAGTAAAATTTGGTAGATTTCATTCCCTATTAATTCCAGATTCCCTTCCTTCCTCTACTCTACGGTTTCCTATTTTCCTAAGATACCCTAACTTCCCCACTTTTAAAAATTATTTTTCTCTCTGGCTTCCGCATATAAAACATTCAACCCTTGACTTTCCAAGAATGGCTTATTTTATTTAGCATAATGTTCTCCAGTTCCATCCATCTACCAGCAAATGACAATTTCATTCTTCTTTATACCTGAGTAAAATTCCTTGTTTTTAAAATAAAGGAATGAGACTTGAAAAATTACCTAATACCTTTGACCATGCAATAATTAAAGAACACCACCAAATAAAATTTATTTTCTTCTTAATTTTAAACGGTGTATAAACTGTTGTCATTTATATAAGTGGCACAGTTCTAGAAATAATTAATAGAACTAGTCACTCAATGTCATATTTTCTCTGCTGCTCATACTAACCCTATTAAATAAGATACCATTAGACATATAAGGACAGAGAGACTCAAAATAACCTGCAAACATATCTATGGTTCCAAGCTCACAATCCTTCCATTCACCATGCTACATAAAATTACAGTCCTCACAGTGATAAAACTCAGCCTCTTTTGATAAAATATATTACTCTAAAAGCCACCAATAATATCTGGCACATTGCCTGTTAAGTTATACCTCTTAGAGGTGGACCCGTAACAGGTTTCTGTTTATTGCCGTTAAGAAGTACATTCAATGCTGCCTCTAAGTTGTTGCCATTATCCATAAGAGCTTGCCTCGATGCTTCCTTACTGAAGCCCATTTCTGTTATGTGCTTCAGTGCCTTTTCATCAACCTATAAGGAGTAAAGAGAAAGCTGTGCTGACAGTCAGTAAATAAAGTGAGGTATATATTTTTAATTATTTACTGTTGTTTAACTCAAAATTACATCACATATTTATGGAAAATAATATACTAATGTAACATTCACTTGCTATTTATTCATACTAATAGTCAAGAAGAATCTGTATAAAATGTATTATGCCTTGAGTACTCGCTAACTTAGCAAGTTCCATTGCAAATGCAAAACTAAGAAAAAAAATTTTATATTAAAATAAGATGTTTGAAAATAATATAATGAAGAGAAAACTACTCAGTGAATATTTTTTATGGTAAAAAAATGAAAAATTTTTGATAGTTCTCCATCAAAAAAAGAAATATAATTTATATAGCACCTTTCTAAAAACTCAAAGACAGATCAAGGGTATTTTTTAAAAAATATTAATTTTGTGGTTGATTCTTTAGTCTTACCAGTTCTCTGTAGACACCCTCATGTTTCCCCTCTGATTTGGCTGACTTTTCTTTTTGTAAAACTTCCCTGTTTCGGTTACCAACAGCACTCATATTGAGATTACTTCTGGCACTACCACCACCTCCTCCAAATGTCTTGGTCTTTAGGATAAGAGAAACATAAAAGAGGTGTAAGTAAACAGCATTTAAAAATAGCCTTAAAACCCAAGTCACTACTAAAAAAATCTGGTGAAATTAAGTAATTAAAAGTTTCTTAATTATATTTTACATGGAAAAGTGAAACAGCTTGTTCTTTTCAAACAGCACAAATCACAGACAAGTATTAGCCATCTTTTCATCTCACAAATCAGGCAACACAACATTTACAGTTTTAAAATCTTTCAGTCTCTCCAAGGAAATAAACTTAACTATACAACAATATAAAAGAAAAATAAAATAAGCATTATAAAGATTAGATGTCAAATGATTCTAGGATAAAATTTATGACTGATAAAATTAGAACTGGTTTCTAAATCCACCTACAAGGCAAGGTTATACTTAGCAAGATTCTAAACCTGTATAAGAATCGGTCACATTATGTCCATGGTCTAGGAATATGATTCTATAGTGGCAGAAAGTAAACAAAAATAAATTTGAACACTGTATTAAAACTACTAATTTATTATCTACATTAATCCTATGTTATTTCTTACCAAGTACATTTAAAAAACTTGTAGATCTATATTCCTTATTTTGTCTCACTTACTTGAAAAACTTATAATTAAATTTGAAACTTTAATCCAATTTTTTTCTTTTCAAAACTTATGAAAAAGATACAAATTCATGCATAGCATTCACACTGCTACTTATATAACAGCAAATTAAATATACGGTTACATAATATTTTAAAGCTCTAACAGCTTTAGCATAAATTGAGTAAGTTAAAACTTTTTATTAGATATTTTATTAGAGATAATGATCAATTTAATGATCATTTTAAACTTAAAATGATTATAATAATAAAATATTTCAGATATAAATGTATGCAACACTAGGAAATTACCTTGAATCATAAAAAAGTAGAACCGGAAAAACAAAAATATCATTTTAAATGAACATTAAAAGATTAATAAATATCTCCATTGAGTAGTTGCTACCCCACAATATTTAAGTTGAATTCAAATCAAAATTAAAATTATATATTCAAAGACCAAAAACATTAACTGATTTATTCAATTTTTGGGTTGTGAAATTCCAACAAAACTGAAGGCAGTTATGGTAGCACATATCTATAATCCTAGCTACTTGGGAAACTGAGGCAAAAGAATTACTTAAACCAATGAGTTTTTTTAAGACCAGCCTGGGCAACATGGAGAGACAGCATTTCAAAAAACAACTGAAATACCTTGATAGCCATTACTTGTTTGAATGCAAAGAATAATAGGAGGTTATATTAATGGGATACAAAGGTTAGAGATAGGAGACGATTTAATACAGTTAAGTACACAGGCTTTGGACTAGCTAGACAAGGCTTATGCTAATCTTTGCTCAGTCACCTATTATCTCCTGTCCTCAGGCAAATCGCTTTCCACTGAGCCTCAGGTTTTCCATTCTTAAAAGAGCAATGAGAAAAACTACCTTGAGAGGATTAAATGACACCATCAATAGGAAGTGATTATCTCTGTAACTGGCACAGGGAAAACACTCAATAACAGATAGTAATTACTATTTTGGATCATATCTAGAACATAGTTACCTGAAAAGTTTGGAGGCTGACCTCTTCCAAATTAAATACACTTCTGGAATTTATGTTCTGTAACTCCAAAAGTGCTTTTTCTTTTGACAATGAAATAGCCCCAATTTCTAGACACATTTCCTTATTATTTTATTTCCATTTTATGAATTAAGGAATAGGATAAACAGCACTTTCAGAATTGGATAAACACATAAAAATATCTAGAACTGTCACAACTTAAACATTACCTACTATGTAACTGGTATTGCCTTTTATGAACCACATCATCTTGTTCACAATATGTGAGTGAGGTATATGTGGAATCATCATAACTGTGAAGTTCAAGGGGGCTCTCAAAGATACCTAGCAATCTTACTGTATTTCCCTAACCCATCTGTTCTCACGTTTTAAACCACTGTCTTAAATGTTTTCCTCACTTCTCAATCCTCCAATACCTTTTCCCCTCATTGTTACTGTTGTCTTGCTTCATTTTATACTTAAAAAACTGAAATAATCATTGAAGAACCCACACGTTTTCATTACAACAAGAGGAACGTAGAGGGGATGAATAAATCTCCACCACTAGTCACAAGACTTTTCACTTGTCCTTGACAGGTTCCTCACTCCTTTCTCCATGATACATTTTCTGCATTCTCTTGTTTCTATCCATTACTGATCACAGCTTGGCTGATTCAGCTTCTTCCATCCAAACTCTAAGACTGAAATGCTACTGAGCTCTTACCCTCTTCTATTCTCTATAAACACTCATTCCTTTGGTGATCTCATTTGGCTCAATGACTTTAAATATCATCTGCATGCCTAAAGTAACTCTGAAATGCATGTATCTATTCCAAAGTTGTTTTCAACTATAGTCTTCTGTCTCACTGTCTATTAAACATTACTACATGCATGTCTAAAAGGCACCACAATATTCACATGTTCTTCATCTAAACCGTCATTTTTCCCCTTGGGTACTTCAATATGTGACTTACTTAATTCTAATTCTCCTCTTCTACAACCTAGTCTGAACACAGCAGCCAGAATTAATCTTTTAAAAAGTAGGTCAGTAGATGCTATTATTGTGCTCAAACCCCTCAAAGAGCTCCCATTTCTCTCTGAATGAAGGCTAATGTTTTTACAATAGTTTGTAGCATGCCACATAAGCTGACCTCCTTTTTTTCTCTTGTCTCTTTTACTTCCCATCTCTTCACTGTTTCCATGATCTCCTTTGCTTTCCTTGAACACATGTCCCTGATTTATAGTCTTTGCAATGGCCACTCCTCTATCTGGATTACTCTTCTTCAGCAACTACACAGCTAATTCTCCTACATCCTACAAATCTTCTACTATATTTAAAATTGCAGCATGTAATTTACATATTTGATATATTTATATTATTGATGATACAGATTTTATGTTTTGAATATATTAATCCTAGAACTGTTACTGGGTAACCTTGGGCAACTTGCTAATTGGTTAGTTTTAAGCCTCCACTAACTCTCTCATATGTAAATTAAGAAGTTCTGAAGTCTGTTTTAGTTCTTAAAAAATATGATCAATTACCAAGAATTTGTGGAGAAAATATGTTATCAATTAGGCCTAAAAAAATGAAGCAATTAAAACATGTGAACTGGGCTGGGGATTTGGCTTAAGCGGTAGCGTGCTCGCCTAGCATGCGAGCGGCCCGGGTTCGATCCTCAGCACCACATACAAACAAAGATGTTGTGTCCGCAGGAAAAAAAGAAAAAATATTAAAATTCTCTCTCTCTCTCAAAAAAAAAAAAGTAAATAAACAAACAAACAAACAAACAAAAAACATGTGAACTATGCTCCAATAAAGAGCCAGTATAAAAAAAGTTGCTCATAATCATTAAGGAACATCTATTTAGTTTCTAGTATCTTCTTGTAAAACAACCATAATTTTAATATCTTCTGGAAAAAATAAATATATTTCATATAAATTAAGTGAAATATTAATTTAAGAAATGTTAATTTTTTTAAAAAAGGTACTTCAGAAAACAGTGCATAAAAAAGAATAGCAACAGCCATGTTTATTTAGAGCTTTGAACAACAAAATGTCAGGATCTGGTCCAAGTAGTAGCAACTGTTCTAAATGTCTTAGAAATTGTTAATTTTAACTCCCACAGTAACCATATGAAGTAGGTAATACTACTGTTCCTGATTTTCACAGATGATGAGAGTTGGGGTACAAAAAGCTCCATTTAAGATTATGAGCGATATATACTTCCAAAATGTCTAATTCCAGAGCTTATGTTTTGGCTCCTACTCTAGACTGATGATTAGAAAGACACTGCAGGAAGAACAACTATATTTCAACAAGTCTTCTACTTAAAATTTGAAATTAAATAGATGAAAGCAATTGTTAGCTAAGCTTTATTATGGTTTTGGAATAAAGGAAACTATTCTAACTCACCGGTAAGAAAAGTCTAAGCAACTAACTCAAGAACTTAAATTTCTTATCAAAGACTAATCAAATACCCATTCCAAATAAGCAATAAATTCAAAATAATTAAAATAGAACCTTTGGCTAACAATAGTGTAAAATGGAGTGTGAATGTGTGTGTGTGTGTGTGTGTGTGTAAAAACACATATAACCCAAAGATAAAAATTACTTTTACTACAAATTGAATAAAATTAAGAAAGAAAATAACAAAAATTTTGATGCTCATCCATTGACATATCCTCAGAAGTTACTATTCCTCAGAAGCTGCTATTATGTGGGAAAATGGTAACTAACCCAAACAATAACAGGAAACCCTCTGCTACATAAAAAGTGTTGGGTTCAGTTGTTACACTGTTAAGAAGAAAAACAAAAGGGAAAATAAAAAGATGATTTGCTTTTAATTTTTGCACCAAAGGAGTCTTATTAAGGAAGTTGGGGCCTAATCCCACATGATGGAGATTGGGGCCTACTTTTTCTTCTATTAGACACAGGGTCTCTGGTTTTATTCCTAAGTCCTTGATCCATTTTGAGTTTTGTGCATGGTGAGAGATAGAGGTTTAATTTCATTTTGTAAATGGGATGGACTCCAACTAAAAAGTTTCTTCTCAGCAAAAGAAACAATCTGTGAGGTGAATAAAGAGCTTATATCTTGGGAGCAAATCTTTACCCCTCACACATCAGATAGAGTACTAATCTCTAGGGTATATAAAGAACTCAAAAACAAATAAAACAAATAACCCAACAAAACAAGTAACCCAATCAATAAATGGGCCAAGGACCTGAAGAGACACTTCTCAGAAGATGATATATAGTCAATCAACAAATATATGAAAACTTGTTCATCATCACTAGCAATTAGAGAAATGTAAATCAAAACCACTCTAAGATTTCATCTCACTCCAGTCAGAATTGCAATTATTATGAAGACAAACAACAGTAAGTGTTGGCAAGGATGTGCGGGAAAAGATACACTCATTGCTGGTGAGACTGCAAATTGGTGCAGCCAATATGGAAAGCAGGATAGAGATTCCTTGGAAAATTGGGAATGGAACCACCATTTGACCCAGCTATCCCTCTCCTCAGTCTATACCCAAAGGATTTAAAAACAGCATACTACAGGGACACAGCCACATTAATGTTTATAGCAGCACAATTCAATAACTAAACTGTGGAACCAACCTAGATGCCCTTCAATAGATGAGTGGATTAAAAAAAATGTGGCATATACACACAATGGAATATTACTCAGCAATAAAAGAGAATAAAATCATGGCATTTGCAGGTAAATGGTTGAAGTTAGAGAAGATAATGCTAAGTGAAGTTAGCCAATCCCAAAAAACCAGATACCAAATGTTTTCTCTGATAAGGAGGTTGATTCATAGTGGGATAGGGAGAGGGAACATGAGAGGAACTCTAGATAGGACAGAGGGAGGGGTTGGAGGGGAAGGGAGGGGTCATGGGGTTACAAATGATGGTGGAATGTGCTGGACATTATTATCCGAAGTACATGTATGAAGACACAAATTGGCGTGAATATACTTTGTATACAACCAGAGATATGAAAAATTGTGCTCTATACGTGTAATAAGAATTGTAATGCATTCTTCTGTCATATATAAATTAAGAAAAAAAGAAAGGTAATTTGCTAGGAAGAAGAATTTATTACAATTGCCAAGGAGATTTGGAAAAAGAACATAAGAATAATATGTATAATCTTAAGACCCCATGAGGTGACAAAGCATTTTTTACTTATGAAATATGCAAGAATATTGTCATAGGTTTGCTGAATATCTTATGTGAAAAGATAATAACAATCATGAGTAATCTAAATAGAAAATAATGATAAGAAATAAGAGAGATTTGTGACTATTTAATTTCTTACTTCTTTACTCTTTGCAACTTCTGCAATAGCGGCAGTCCTTTGCTTTTCAAATTCATCATTATCATTTGTAGGTTTAACAGGCATTGTAACTTGCAATGTCTTTCTTCTATCAAGCTCTCTGGTATCCACTTGGATATGAGATACACACTTCTGGTAAAATAGTAAAAAGAAATCCAATAATTTCAAAAGAGATTAAAAGTTTTTTGTTAGAAAGCAATACCTCTTGAAAAGAAATGTTTGTATACATTTCAATAGCTGAGAATCTACAAAAATAAGATTCCACCCCACAAATCTACAAAAAATTAAGAAAACAGTAGTAAATTGATTAAAGTAACAGTAAATGAAATTAAAGATACACAAAAATGTGGTCCTCTGAATCAGGGGATGCATATATTGAAGCAAGGAATGTAAGTTTCACTTTTGGATAATCGCTTAAAACAATTTGAGATTTCACATGGTCTATAGTAATCAAAAGGAAAGTTAAATTTGATTCTGCAAGTAAGAGCTCAATTTCCATATTATGCCACAATATCCATATAAGAATTATGTTATAGTTATTTTAACATGTTTCTGAACTTTTAAATCAAAAACAAAAAAAAACATACCCTCTGCCTCAATCAGGCTGCAAACATTCATTATTTGTAATTTATGAAAGAGACATATTATCACCTTCTCACAGGTAAATTCTTACAAATATGTCATTTATCATCTTCAAATATAAGTTACTAGAAACTTTCTACTTTGTTTTCTTTCTGGGGATTTTTATTACACTGTGAGAATATTAAAAACATGGACTATATATTAGGACTTCATGCTTCCTTTTATCTTGACTATCCATTGTTCCAAAACACAGAATAAGATCAACATATTTTTAAAATATTTTCAAAATAGTCACAATGCAAGAATAACTCTAAGTACACTATATGAAGAGGTTTTTGAAGAGGATGACAGTCAACTGATCTTACTCATCTGATAAACTAGATCATTTTTATAGCAAATTAAACAAACACACACACACACACACACACACACACACAAAATAAACCATACTATAGAAATGTAGGTCTCTGTTTTCTAACTTTATGTCCTCAGCTCACATTTACTCTGAGCCAGCACTTGTAAAGAACAAATCCAAGGCAGATTTATCAAGAGTTAAATTTTGGTGATATCATGAGAAGAGCTAGCTGTCACAGGGATTGCCCTTGGATTTGCCACTGATAAAACAGGAAAGGCTGGAGGACACTGATGTGAATGCAATTTGATTCTAAGCACAATGAGGAAGACAAAAGATACTGGCTAGCAGAGGAGCTACCTTAAGGTAGTATTTTGTAGCAAAGGAGACTGAAAAATAGAAAGTAGACAGAAAAATTTTCAGTTGTGTAGAAGAATGAGGGCTGCTGTGGGTGAATGCCAACTGGCAATAAAATTAAATCTACCTGAAATGGGTATTTAGAGTGAGGAAGAAGAGCAGACTTCTGAAAAATTATGGCATATTTTAGTCTTTCTACTTTTGAATATCCCATTGAAAAATAACAACAACAAAAAAATGTTTCTCCTTATCCTAATTAGTTCTTAGCTGCTCTTCAGCTATGACTCTTAAATTGTTTCAATCTTTGGATTAACAGCAAATTCCTTAAATTTTCAAACTTTGTAGTTGCACATAATTCCATAACCTCTGAATAAATAGTTCACAAAAAAAAAAAAACTCAGCACAAATTACATATAAGTGAAAAACACTTTTTCCTGACTTAAATTCATTTGCCGACATGAAAATCATTACCTGTCCAAAAGGCACAAAAGGTGGTGGTCCACCTTCAGTTCCAATATTGCTTCTATTATGTTTTGATAAGCTCTGTGGGGGAAAAAAAAGTCATAAAACAGAATGCACATAAAAGGTATTTAAAATGTACAAGGATCCACTGCTTTGAGTAGATTCTTATAAGAAAAAGGAAAAAAAACCTTCTCTAAATTATTTTAAACCACAGTGAATAAAATATTATATTTCTTACTTCAGTAACTAGGCAAAGGTTCTTTCTTTATTTACCACAGTGAATAAAATATTATATTTCTTACTTCAGTAACTAGGCAAAGGTTCTTTCTTTATTTCCCCTGACCAAAATACATATTCATGTAAAATTTTCAGAAATATTTTATCAAAACGTTATCCTAGGGAGAAAACAAGCTCTCTTCAAGAAATAGCAAAGCCAAAGATAATAAACTGGCAACAAATATTAATTTCAAATTATCTTCAAAAAGAAGTTTTTAGACAAAATTTATTAGCAAACATACTGACAAAAGTGATTTTGAATTATTTAAAGAGATCAGATCACTATAGTTTATAAAATGAATGTTTTTTTCAATTAATGTAAGATTTTCTTAATAATGTCTTAAAACAATTTACACTTTGAAGAAATAATCATTGATTATACTCTAGTAAAAATTAGCTTCAAAACTACTAATTTCAGTTTGCTTTTTTGCCAAACTCTCATAGAATTAGAGAAGTAACAATGCATGATGAAAATGGAAAAAAAATATCCTCCTAGCAAAGCAATTTCTCAGATTGTGAAATCTTTCCTATCTATTCCTCCTATTCAGTTTGTTTTTGAGACATTATCATGTATCTTAAGCACTAGTCATTATTTGACACATCTCAACTGTAAACATTTTTGGTGTATTTTAAAATGTCATTAAAGAAATTGCTGATAAAAATACATTATAAAAGAGTGTCAAAGTTAAAAAAAAAAAAAAAAGCCATGTGTACTTTCAAACATATTCTAGAGTTCCTAAATTAAGCAATACTATATGTTTTCGGTAAATTATATAGAATACTAAGAATAATGATCACCACAACATTGAGTTTACTAAACAAAGAAATATTTAAACTGTACATGAAAGCCAAATTTTTTTTACAAACTACATTTAAGATATTAACCTGATTTAAAAAGAAACACACAAGAAATTCATAAAATTATCTAGGGGACATTTCCTCAATTTTAATTTAGATCTATGAAAACAATAATGCAAACAGCTTTAAGTCATTGCAACGTATATATAACTTTAAAAACTCATGTAAGTTACTAGTAATATACCATCTCTCAATGACATTATATAATTTAAAACATCTTATAGGATTTCTATTTCCTTGCCTGATGAAGGTACAAGAGCCAAACTTAATCTCCCTTTATAAACATCTAGCAATCTGGACAATGTGTGTAAAAAAAAAAAAAAAAAAAAAAAGAA
>NW_025999942.1:10321938-10329727 GCF_001458135.2 Marmota marmota marmota | reverse complement strand
AAAAAAAAAAAAAAAAAAAAAAAAAGTACTTTAAGACATAAGACAACAGGTAGTTAAGACTATTATCACTGAAAGAGAGAGAGAAAAAGGAAAACAACAGATGAGTTCTGGTTAAAGATGAGACAGAAAGTAGAATGGTAGTCAGAGAATTCTATACTTAAAATGGGTAAACTGTTCAATTTTATGTTACCATAATAAAAAAGAAAGAAATAAGAAAAAAATCCCCATAACTCGGGACATTAAAATGTTATAGAACTACATTACTTTGCAATACATCTGGTACAGAACTCCTAGACCATACAAATGTACAAAACACCTAGGCTTTGAGGGGGTTTTATTGTTTTCTTCATCTTTCTATAACTCAGCATAGTTACCACACCTATATATAGTTTACTGCTCAAAGCTCCCGTTCTTCATTTTACACAAATATTTAGGGTGCCATTATGTCCACTGTTTATCTTCCTCCTTAGGATTTTCTAAAGGAAATCTCTTTATTTTTCCAATTTGCGAGTTAACCCTTGAATAATTGGCCTCCAAATGAAGACTGTAAGAGAAAACAGAGGCCTAAAAAGACTTCAGTTAGACAAAACAAAATTAAATTGGAACAAAAGATACATTAATTTAGGCCTGTAGGACCAAAGGTACATAAGAAAAACGATGAGCTCAAAAAAGACAGGTTTGGGGAGCAGGGGGAATGACACGGACTAATTATAAGACTAGAGTGAACTTTTAAATCAAATTAGAGTCAGCCCAGATATGGGATTTTTAAATTTTCCTTCCATGTACTTGTCTGGAGAGAAATTAAAATCTCATGGGAACTAGCGTATCCTCTGACATTTCTAAGCCTGTCAAGTCTGCTTCCTGCAAGCTGAGTTCCTGCAATTTGGGGTAACACCTGTTACATTGTCCCCAAAGCACAATGTCCACCTTTTAATATTCCCAAAAGGTCTGGCCTTTCCAGGAGAAGGATACCCTTAGCTCCTCCTGTCTTTCCCTTTTTCTAGCATTTAGAGAGGGAGTTACTGAAAGAACAGAATAGTAGAATACAAGAGGGGAAAAAAAATGAACATAATTATTTATGTCTCATAGTAACTTAGATTTAAAAGTGACACTTTTTTCTCTGGTCTCGAAATGGTTTGGGCCCTTGCTCATGCAGCCTACATTCCAGATGGATATCAGGCAGGCAGCTGAGGTATAATGAAAGCTGCTGTTTTGAACATGACATGCAAAAATCTTGTATACAGGGCACTTCTGACCATTTTTCCTTTTATTAGAGTTTGTGGATCAAACTGATCCCAACTACCTAAGATACATTGTAAGGGTGTATAAACAGCCAAAGGGAGTATTTCCCAGCTATAAGACAAAAAAAGAGAATAAGACATTCCCTCTTCTTCCCTTTGCCTCCTGCCAGGGCATTCCCTGGTATCCTTTCCATTTCTCATAAGCAACCTTGTAAAGAGTTGAAGCCTATCAGAGTAGTTATTCTTACAAATGGCCTTGCATTCTGTGATTCCCTTAGATCCCTTCCCCTTTCCTCCATAGTGACTAGTGGCCTTACATTGTATGATTCCCTGTTATGATAAATCGTGGCCTGTCTGTTAAGCCTACCACCAGCTAAAAATCTTTTGGAGGGAGAACTGGGCCTCACTCTCTATGGAGGAAGGTATTCAAGGGTTTCCCTAAGGTCAAACTTCAGCTCACTGACATAAACCACAATCCAACCCTTCATGTGTCAAATCAATAAGGTCCTCCCAAAACACCAATCTGCTCCTATTAATATAACCTCCTGTGTGCACCAGGCTTCCATCACTTGGGCAAACCAAATCCCAAAGAATCAGATCTTTCCAACACCTGCTCCAAAGTCCCCCAAATGCACAAACTGGCCAAACAACTGTCATTCTAGGCCAACACAATACAGCTGGTACCCCAAACATATGTGACCAGAGACATGAACACATCTAAGAATCTAACATACCCACTCAAGAGCCCTGTCAAGAACCAACACAAAATTCTGCAAAATGAAAGCCCATGCAGGCTTAACCCAGACAAGGAAACCATCCTGCCTATACCAAACCCATACAAGCAAACCGCCACAACAACATGTAGAGAAAGCTACTGAACAAACACGCCCAACTCCCAGACATATATACATACCTCTATCCACACATACCCAGGGTGCCAACCATATTAAACAACCCAAAACAATAGCCATCCATTCAACCAGCCACAAAGCAACCATTCAAAAGACCCTAAAACAGGTATGAAACAAAACCCACCAAGACCCAGCCTCCTAAGCAAAAAAATCCCAATAAACAATAAGATATCATTCCAAGAATTAAGAACAGGCTCAGACCTGCACCAGCACATTAAAATTCGACCCAGAAAAAACAAAACCTCAGGCCACCTTAACAGACTGGGCTATTTATAGCCAATTTAAGCGCATACACAAACTTACCTTCTGTGCTCTACAGCCTATTTACATTCTAAGTTTGGTCCTCTTACTTCACAAAATATTTTCTCTTCCTTTCAACTGTTCCTACCAAAGTATTTTCATACTTATAACTTTCTTATGTCTCTTTCCTAGTTGCTGATCCTTTCTCAAGTCCAATCCTGAAATAATCCCTAAGAAATTCCAGAACACCACTCCTTCCATGAGACAAAGCACTTCAATCAAAACAAAACACAGCCAAAACTCCACCTACTCCCTGCCCTTTTTGTAGCTGGACAAGGACACAGACCTCTGAGTGATGTTCCCAATTAAGGAGAGCAAACAATTGTAATAGACTATGATTATCTTGGATTGTACCTTGAATAGGTACAATGGAAGAGAAAAATCAAGATGAATGGCATAAAAGTGGGGAAATAATTTTTGCCCAAAAGTACAACTGAATAGGTCTAGCCTGAAAGTTGTTAGAGAACTGTGGCTAGAAATGTGTGAAATTGGTCCTTGTCTTAGAGGTTGTCACCAGGGATATTGGTGGGATCTGCATCCTAAGAGGCACTCAAGGACTAAAGATTCCCAATAACATTATCTATGGATATTAGTGAAACGATTGGGGTTCAGAGGGACATATCAAGAAAACTGGGCCTACATGGGTTCTGTGGTACACCTAGAAAAAGGCATTTTTAGCAGAGCAGTAGAGAAAGAGACCACTTGGCTTACAGTTTGGGGACTGGTGGGTTATCTCTTTCCCAAAGACCTTGGAGACACCTGAGCCAGCCAGGTTGACCTGGTTCATGTTGCAAGAGGAAGCTAAAGCAGAGCTTGACTAGCATTCTTCTGTCAGGGACAAAGGGCATTGATCAAGCCTCTTCCAGTAAGCCTGTCACCTGAGTCTTTAGATAGCAGCTATGCTAAATCACTTTTAACTGGCCAAAAGAATCCAGTATTTCCTTTATTTGGGCAGAGATTTTTCTAAAAGGAGCACAGAACTTCAGGAAAAAAAGTAATAGTGCCATTGGTCCATTTTACTCACCCTCCAAAAGACAAGCCCCCAAATCTGAGGTATAGAATCTCTGTTTCATAGACCTGAAGATCCAAAGAATGAGACCCAGGGACAACAGAAGACAGAATAAAGTAGCAGAGTTTATTTTTGAAACAGCGGAAGCATAGTACCCATAAAGGAAGAGTCCAGAGTATGTTACTACTATCTAAGGATTTATAGGGTGTTTCTGGAGTTGACCTTCAACATTACTGGCTAATGACTTTTAGGGAAGTGAGTTTAATATCCAATCAGAGAAAAACACTCAGTGATCACGTACTCTCTGTCTAATCAGGATCTTGATTATGTGCTATTCACTTGCTTGATCACTGTGTGGTCTGGCCCATCAGATACTTTGTACACAGAATGCTGTAATCAAGGTTCCCCTGCTACCATACTTCTGGTCTAGTTCTGGCTCTTGTTCTCACTAGGCTCTTGCCTGGCTTTAGACAATAGGCAACACTTGAAGGGGACATAGAACATCAATTTTAGTTTAAAGTAATTAGTTTACATGCTTTCCAATTAATTCATCCCACAAATACTTTCTATATTTATTACATGTAAGTTTCAGGACTACCACTTTAAAGATAGAAGATGGCAGCTCCAAAATAATGGGGGGGAAAGGGGCCATGGATTCTACTCAGATTTATCACTAACCTGTGTGATCATAAAGAAAGTTATTTAATAGTTCTTAAAAGTAAATACTTTTATATATGTAGATATAATGCCACCTTACAAGACTAACAGGAGGACCATAGGAAATATAATAAGAGCATAGCACCATATATATACACTGTTCAACAAATATTTGTAGAATTGAACAAAGATGATACAACAACCTTGTTGTAATCAAGGTTCCCCCGCTACCTGACCTCATGGTCTGATAATCTGACCTCAAGAAGGATATTATTTATTAAAGGATATAAAAAAAAATAAAATAATTTGAGTGCAAGGTCAAAAGTAATATACTATTAATACAGATAACATGTTTCAAATATTTAATAAAGGACCAACTACTTCACTTTGTGAAGGAACAAGCATTTGTTCTAGGTCTAAAACCAAAGAGATCATTTGGACATGCAGGGATTGGAAGAGAAAAATCAAGATGAATGGCCCAAAAGTGGGGAAATAATTTTTGCCCAAAAGTACAACTGAAAAAAGCAAAGAGAATCAAAGAAGGAGTAAACGGCTTCATTTGACTGGAAGAAAATCTATGCAAAATAATTTAGAAAGTTTAACAGGTAAAAAAATTTCATCCAAAAAAAAATGAAAAAAAATTTTATCCAAATTCAGACATTTGAAACAGAAGCAGAGTGTGACTTGTTCTGACCTATGCTAGAGGAAAATAATCTGTCAAAAGTGCATGAAATAAATTAGAAAAATGGAGAAATGATAGGTACTGAGACAAGTTAAATGGCTACTGAAGCAGTCAAAGCAAGAGACACTAAAGATCTAAACTGTAACAACAGCAATGGAGTGGGAAAGCAAGAAATTAATAAGGGATTCAGCTATAGTAGACCAACAGAATTAGTTGCAGGAAGCAAAGTAGAGAAACAATTACAAGACAATCAACATGAGTAGCAGGATGAAGATGTGCAGACACAAATGGGGAAAAGTATCAACTAATGCAACTAGAAAGTCAAGTACAACAAGGACTTCATTATAGTGGAATCCTAACTAGCTTTCATTTGCCTGCTTGTATGTATGTACATAAAACAAATATACATATACCCATACACCAGTATACGCACAATTTTTTAAGAATTATTCCCAGATACAGTATACATAGATCATAACATAAATCTTAGAAATTTTTAAACTTTTCAATAAAGAAGGATTTTTAAAATATAAAATATAATGAACGTAATAAAATATAATGAACACTAAAAAATTACATTTGCTCTATAGGAAGACCATGCTTAGACAAAGGTAGACAGTTGCTCTAAAGATCATCATATTTTATTCTACTCACTGTTACACAAAGAACTAATTTTACTACTTATTATAGGAAAAACTCCCTAAAATAAGAGAATACAGTGTTTTAAACATTCAAATCATTCTTAGTTTATACTCACTCTCTGTAACTCCCATTTCTCAATAAGGTGTTCCACTTCACCACCAAGAATTGTGGTATTAGAGTCATTCAAGAGCAGGAATCCGTTCTTTACATCAACAATGCCTGACAGCTTAACCTTAGTTCCAGGTGGTGTGTTCAAGCTAAAGCAAAGGAAAAAACAGTTAAACAAAACAAAACAAAACACATTGAAGTTCCTCCCCTAAAGTGGAATAAATTATGACTCAGTCAAGTTATTCAAATTGCATCAACATCAAAAATATTTTTCAGATTAGCTATCAAGTATAAATAGATCAATAGGGAGAAAGTCAGAAGACCAGATACAAGACTCTCATTTGCTAACTTAATGATAAAGAAATGTGCTTAGGTTTCCATGTGTTAAAACAACATAAACAACAGTAATCACATCCACAAAGTTACGGCAAAGACAAACAAAATAAAAGATTACTTTTTCAACACTACCATGCTACATAAATATATGTCTTTTTTTCCCCACTGAACTTTTGCTATACGTTGCAAAATGCTTTATACTACAAAATTAAATTTTAATACAAAAATATTCTGACCATTATAATTTAACATCTGTATGAATTATAGTAATCCATAAAAAATAATGGTCTTTTAAAAAAAAAAACCATGTTAAAGATCAAATGATAATTATTTACACAGGAACATTAAAAGGCCTTTTAAAAAGAAAAAAAAAGAAAATGAGAGAGAATGAATTAGTAACTACTAAAAAGAGAGAGCAGCCTAGTGGCAGGAAACAAGGGAAAAATGTTTATCTTTAAATTATGTGTCTCTTTAAAGCAGAGGGGTGGTGTGGTATGGTAAAAAGAAAATAAAAAGGTTTTAGAGACATACAGATCTTACTTTGAATCCCAAATTTTGCTACTTAAATCACCTAATTTCTTGGCACCTTGTTTTCCTAATCTTTAAAATGTCAATAATGGTTATTGTCCTCGTGGTTGTGAGGATTACGTGAGCTAATATATGGAAAGTGCCTGGTTTGAACACTGGCTCTGCTACTCGCCATGCTCAACAATGGTAGTTAGTATTACTACTATAAAGTTGATGACATGTTCTATGTAAAACTGCTTCCTCTGTCAACCTGGCAAAAGTAAGAAATGCTACATTCTTCAGAGTTTACAGGTTAATAATTTCTTAACCTAGGCCATATTTAATTCTGTCTAAAATCTGAAAACCTTTCAAATTTTTTATAATATGCAAAATTATGCTTTATATATTTTATACTTCTAAACTAACATTTTGATTATAGAAAATAAAAATAAGCAACAATTGTTTTAAAAAGGTCTTTTAACACACTAAGCTATTTACAGTAATTTTAAGCCTTCTGTACACTAATTTTAAGAAGACTTTTCTATAACAGGTCAGTATTATTAGATTTGGAACAAATATTATGCCATGACTCCTTTTGCAAAAACCAGAGACAAAATGTTTACCCTTCTATCAATCTTTTGGTAAAGGAAATAAGGAAAGAAATCCATACCATCACATAAGTTTTCTCTAAAATAAAACAAACATAAAAAAAGCATACATATAGAGCCCTACTCCATCTCCTCTCACATATAACAAGGGATAAAACAGTCCAAATAATATACATAAAGTAGTGTGCCCTAAAAGATTTAGGCTGAATTAGAAAAGTATTCAAAACAGTTTCACATCATTCACTATATAAAAGCACATGAAATTCACTGCATGCTGATAGGTACGATACCAAGTTAATCGAAAAGTGTTAATATCATTGTTTTTTAAAGACATAGGGTTTATAAGATAATTACTAATAAGAATACATAGAGTATACCTGTTTTTAAAGCTTCAAAAAATCCATACAGAAAAAGTCAGAATATGTAATAAAATTATTCTGTACATGTTATATATTTATGCATTTTAGCTATCAATGATCTTTCAATAAACTAATTAAAAATTAATTCTGAGTATCTTAATCACTCTTAGTAATAACTCCCAACTATTATGTACACAGGTACTGGGCTATCAGAAAGAAACTATGACACATTTAATAAAATTGTTCTGATCAATGAATGACCTAAAAGCCTCTAAAAAAATTTAAAAATTAATCTTCATGCAAGAACATTTTGAATCTATTTTTATAATTCACACTGAATCAAGGAGTAACCAACTTTATTCTTAACAATTTTCTCCATAGAAAAAGTTAAAATGCAAAGCTCCATAATTTCTTCTGAAAAATTATACA
>NW_025999942.1:10280956-10321471 GCF_001458135.2 Marmota marmota marmota | reverse complement strand
CTTAGAGAGTTTACTGTGTTTTTTCCAAGTTCTTAAAATTTATTTTTGAATAGTACCTTCAAACACTCTTTAACAAGTACATAAAGTGCCAATCACCTTATTTTTGGCATATAACTAAATTCTACTGCTATGCAACTTGTATGACCATCAGTCATCTGCAAACGCAGCATCCTTGGTGCAGCCTGAGATTCCTCATTATCCTTTGGTGCAGCAATATTGCGAATTTTTTGAATTTGCAAAACACATGGACTTTCAAGCTGCCAAAACAAAACAAAACAAAAAAAACAATAAAAATCATTTTCTAGTTATGGCTGTGTTATCATCTATAGTGTTTCTCTTTTCTTTAACGGTTACAAATTATGATTTATAAAGTAACTTCAATTAAGGTAAAATCTGAAATTATATACAAATCATATGTGTGTGTGTGTATGTGAAGAACAATTTTAAAAATTCTGAATTCATTTATTATTCAGCTAGTAACATGAAAAGAAAACCCTTAGAAAATAAAGCTGTTATTTCTGGATAAAAGGTGTACTAATTGATGCTTTTATTCTTAAGAGCTCTAAATGGTTCATAAGCATCCTGCTTCTCCCCACCATGTACATTAGGGGACATTATAGAGATAAAGAACTTGAAAGTTCTTTAAGGGACATAAAACTTTATGGCAGCAGTTTGAAGGAATGATTTCTGTTCAAAGACATCAAGTTTAAAATACCCCCCCTCTTGGTGTAAATGAACAATACAATACCCCAAAGTTTAAACTATATTAAGTTCAAGAAGTGTGAGTTAACTGGACACAGTAGTGTTGAGGCAGGAGGACTATGAGTTCAAAGCCAACCTCAGCAACTTAGCAAGGTCCCAAGCAACTTGGTAGAACCCTTGTCTCTAAAAGAACAAAAAGGCAGGGAGGAAGGCTGGGGGTGTGGCTTGGTGGTTAAGCACTCCTGGGCTCAATCCCCAGTAACAAAAAAAGGGGGTGAGTTACACTTGACTTATTTCCACATTTTCTTTTTCAAATGGTATTAAATCAAATGTTATATTATATAGTAGACAGTGTGGAGAAGAAATGTTCTCTCTTGCCAAACTTCAATCAAAAATAAAAAATAAATCAATGGACTAACTAGCTATAAAGTTTTATATAATAAAATGCTTGAGGCAAAGCTGGAAAACGACAGAAAAATCTGCTTAGACGTCTGAAAAATAATTTCAACAAAAATTATCATTTTCACATAACAAAATATATCTTTAAATAGTATCACACTTGTAAATAAAATCCGGGTATATTAATTTATATTTCGAGCAAGAGAAATTTAAAATGATTGGCAGATATTTATACTAAATTTCTTGAGCAAATATGTTTCCACATTGAAATATTTTTACTCCACATTTACCAGTATTTTGCCTGCAAAAGAATAATTTTATTTTAAAATTAGAACTAGAGAATAAAACTTTAAAAAAGAGTCTAAATTTTCATCTAATTATTTTGTTATAACTATAAAAGAATTCCAAGTTGAAAGTTGTCCAAATTTGGGCAAAAGGGAAAGAAGAAAGGGGAGAGGGCATGAGGGCAGGAAAGATGGTAGAATGAGATGTATGTATGACTGCACATATGGTGAGACTCTACATCATGTACAACCAGGTAAATAAAAAGTTGTGCTGCATTTGTGTACAATGAATCAAAATACATTCTGCTGTCATGTACAACTAATTAGAATAAGAAAAAAAGATGCCCAACATCTTTAACAAATATAGACGAGCCGCTAATTCAGGTTGAAATTTTCCTTTGGCTTTACTAATGTCATTACAATAGGACATTTAAATTATATAATAGAGAAGTTATGGTTATTATAGTGTTCATCACTGTTTACTTTATTATCACCAATATTTTTAGACTATGCATGAAAAATATCTTGCCTTAGATGTTTAATACGGCCCACCAGTCACATGTGGCCTTTTTCACCTACATTTAAGTCAATTAAAAATAATGAAGTTAAAAATTCATTTCTTCAGTTGCACTTACCATATTTCAAGTGTTTTATACCTGCACAGCACAGAGATATACCATTGACATCAATGCAAAATGTGCCCTAGACAATCAGTGATGATCTAGTCTTACGTGTTTCAAAGAAAGACTCAGGCATCCTAGGGACAGAACTTTCACTAGTGTCTTGGGAGGGAAACATTTCTTTCTATTTAATGTTTAATAGGAAAGAAATTAAGCTTTACTAATTTAATATCCAGAGTGACAAAGTCATCCTCACTAAGCACATATGACAGATATGAAGTCAGAGGCACCTTCACAGAATTTTGGGAGTTCTATATCCCCTGGTTGTTGACATGGCATTTTCATACTGGTTTGTTTGTGTTAAGATAAACTGCCTTTTATTTATGCATAGTTAAATGGATATATTTACTGTATTGCCTAGCTTTAACACTAATGCTCACAACATGGATAAGATGCTGTAAAAGATTTTGCCAAAGAAATATAAACTGAAGATAACACAAATGATGCAACACAAGATAGGAACAAGACTCTTTTGCTGATCTCTTATATCTGGAACAAAAAAAGCTGGGGAATAATAGGAAGGAATACCTGCCCCCAATTCCTGATGCTTCCTAGCAAGCAGATTACTTATTTAATCAATCCGATTCCTGGCCTCTCCATTCCTTTTATAAACTGAATAGTGGCCCCTCCAAAAGACAGATCCACCTGGAAATACAACCTCATTTGGGAAAAGGGTCTTTTCAGACATAATTAAAGTAAGGATACAGAAATGATAATACACTGGATTAGGATGTGCAATAAATCCAATTATGAGTGTCCTTGGAAAACAAAAATAAAGATACCAGGTATAAAAATCACATGAACTTGGAGGCAGAAATTGAAGTTATGTAACTACAAGCGAAGAAGGAAAAAGTGCCTAGAACTAACAAAAGCTAGGAAAAGCATGAAACAGATTCTCTCTCAGGGTTTCCAAAAAGAACCAACCTAGGTGACACCTTGATTTTATACATCAGACCTGAAGAAATGTGAGAAAATAAATTTCCATGGTTTTCAGCTACCAAGTTTTGTGGCAATCTGTTACAACAACCTCAGCTAAGGCATCCACTAATGGAATGACTTGTCTAGGAAGAATAAACTGTATAAATTGGGTCCAGCCTCATCCTTCTTCCTCTTGAGATGTAGCCAGGGACCCTAAAGAAAGAGGCAATTATTCAACAATATCAACAAGTTGGCAAATTCCATGAATTAGGATATGAGACTGTTAAGTTTCATGGTTCACTTAATTGGCCCATGTTTTCCAAATATATTTTTATTAATAACAAAACGGGAATTTTGGTCAATATCTGCCAATCAGTTCAAAAGCAAAGTAAAAAAAAAAAGTACATACTATATATTAGATACTCTTGAGAAACCCTCAAATTATGCATAAGTTCTTTATAGTCATTTCTCAATGGGAATCACCAAGTCTTACTATTAGCACTTCTACAATTCCGAAATATTATTTAAGTATACCCATGAGATAAAATTAAAATTTTCATTATCCTTCTTATAATCTTCAGTTTATTATACTCTTCAGAATTACTAGATCTAAACACTATGAGTTCAAGATCCTATGAGTTCAGTACTATGAGTTCAAATCATCTAAAAGCAGTCACAAAAATAGATGAGAATTTAAAAATCTGTGTTTACTATTAGGGCAACTCCAAAATAAAAGATATTAATTTTAAGTAAAAATAATAATTTTAAAAAGACTATAATCATTAACAACCCAAGATTTTGTTAACTGTCTGATTTTTCTTTTTATACAAATAATAAGAACAAGTAAATAAAATCATTCTAAAAACTTTTTAAGGTAAGAGAACTTTATCATTATATCTCCAGGTAAAAACCTCTAATAAACAATATCAAGTATCTGCCAGAAATATTCTCTGAGGCTATCATCTAGGCTTCATTCCTTCTTCTCCTGAGAAAAATGAACATCTCTGTCATCTAAACTTCTAGGCAGTCATACAACTGGATATGGAGTATAAGATTTAAATGAATATACTAGCTTATTAATTTGTTGGTTATAATAAATAGCATTCTTATGTACCAGAGTCTCCAAAGTTTATATGACACAGAAATAGTTCTTTAAAGTTTGATCATACCTACATAAATATTAAAACAGATATTTTACAACTCTAGAAGACACTTAAATGTTTGTATTCTATGACAATATGAAAAAATCTGTCAGCCATTTATTTTTATAATCTTGCACTACCTTCTCCATCAAACCTAGAAATAAGCCATATATTTGACAGGAATCGGAGTATGATTTAGTTCTCATCAATGCTCCATCATTAATGCAAAGTAGATTAAAATTAAGAGGAAATAAAACAACTTCACCATCCACAATTCTTTTAACTTAAAATCATAATTCATTTTTTCTTTATCCTATCACAACTGCCAAAAGTATTTCCAATGGCTTCAGGAGATTTCCTGGGGCTAATTATTTCACTCATTCATTTCAAGGGAAAATTTTTCCCCTCTGTACTGAGGATGGAATCTAGAGGAACTCTACCACTGAATTGCATGCCCTTTCATTTTCAGTTTTTATTTTGAGACAGGGTCTCACTAAGTTGCTAAGGCTGTGATCCTCTTGCCTCAGCCCAAAGAGCTGAGATTAAGGGATGTGCCACCACAACTGACATTCAAGGGAAATTTTTGACTAGACCATTTACATCTGTACTTTAGGATCCAGGCACCTGGGCCATGTTGCAAGAAAGCTCTCTTGAAAGAAGAAAGATTAATTCAGCCTATGGCTGTTTTAAAAGCCTAAAGGTTAAGCTTTAAATAGCATTTATGATTCCCTCTTACTTAACTCCTTCTTTCTTTGTCACGCTAACTCCACATAACATTTTTACACAATTGGACTTTAATAAACATGTAGGTGGTGCATGAAGAGAAAAAGAAAAAATATGATTGATTACACCTTGTACCATCCCTAAGTATGGTATCAGACCCAACAAAACTAAAATAAGAGGTCTGTATGACATTTAAAACTTCAGAAATATTCCCTATGTTATCTGGAGAGGCCCTTAGCATAAGCCTTAACATGGAGAACATTTTCTTCAAGAAAAGATCTACGTTTCTTTATGGTAGTAACTTAAGAGTCTCAACTTTTGACTAGTGGCAAAGTGAATCTTGGCCAGAATCTTAACTCACTATAAGTCAGCAGCACCAGCACTGGTTCCAGGTAGCAGCAAATACCACATCCCTTTTAGGAAAAAACATTTCTATTCAGGTACCAAGGATTCCCACACAGAAAGTTCAAGAAACATGAAATCATGAGACTTAAAAGACAGCAAGCCACAAAGACTGAGAAACCTAAAAAAATTATCAAATAAAATTTTAGGCTTGTAAGGTCTTAAGAATTTGGAATTATCAAACAGAGACTATAGAAAAATCATCTACATCTAGAGAATTTATATAGAATTCGGATTCCAGTAATTAGGAACAAATATTCCTCTCAAGAAAACAAGTGACATGTAAAAATATGTAACAACTATAAAATAAGCCTTTGAAAATTTCAAAAAGCAGCTACCAATCCAACCAAATTCTTTCATCACAATGTAAGTCAATTAAAAATCTATAACAAAAAAGAAAATATATATATATACCAATTATACTATAATTAAAACAGGCAAAGAAGAAACTATGAGATGAACCAAAAATATTTACAACTGAAAGATGATAAAATTACCTGCATAAAAACTTTGGGATACAAACTAGTGCTATGAGAAAAATTAATAGCCTTAGAAGATTTATATTAGAAAAAAAAAATGAGTTGAACAACAGGTTAGAAAGGGGAAAAAATGAGTTCCAACTAGCTATAAAAAAAGACAAATAAATGATATAAACTCAAAATACAATAGAGGGTTAATAAAAGTCTAGCATTATTCTTTATTCAGACTAACAAAATTGATGCCTCACATTATTAATCAAGAAACAAAAAATAAAGGCAAATAATTTAAGGACTGAAGATGCAGAAAAAGCATTTGGCAAAATATAGCATCCATTTATGTTCAAAACACAAGAAAAATAAGGGATAGTAGAAACATACCTCAACACTGTAAGAGCTATCTATGCTAAACCCAAAGCCAACATCATTCTAAATGGAGAAAAATTGAAAGCATTTCCTCTGAAAGGGATGGATTCCCTTTTTCATCACTTATATTCAACATAGTTATAGAAACTCTAGCCAGAGCAATTAGACAGAAGAAAGAAATTAAAGGGATACAAATAGGAAAAGAAGAATTCAAAATATCCCTATTTGCTGAAGACATGATTATATATTTAGAAGACTCAAAAAAAAAAAAAAAAACCTACCAGAAAACTCCTAAAACTCATAAATAAATTCAGCAAAGTAGCAGGACATAAAATTAACACCCATAAATCAACTGCATTCCTATACATTAGTGATGAATCCACTGAAAGAGAAATTAGGAAAACTGTCCCATTCACAACAGCCTCAAAATAAAATACTTGGGATTCAATCTAACAAAAGAGGTGAAAGACCTCTACAATGAGAACTACAGAACACTAAAGAAACTGAAGAAGACCTTAAACAATGGAAAGATTTCCCATGTTCTTGGATAGGCAGAATTAATATTGTCAAAATGGCCATACTACCAAAAGCACTATACAGATTAGTGCAATTCCTATTAAGGTTCTAGTGATGTTATTCATAGAAATACAAAAGGCAGTCATGAAATTCATTTGAAAAACTAAGAGGCCCAGAATAGCAAAGCAATCCTCAACAATAGAAGTGAAGCAGGAGGCATCACAATATCATAGTAACAAAAACAACATGGTATTGGCACTAAAACAGACATGAAGACCAATGGTACAGAATAGAAGGCATAGGAAAAACCCACATAAACAGAGTTATCTCATACTAGACAAAGACACCATAAAATGCATTGGAGAAAAGATAGCCTCTTCAACAAATAATGCTGAGAAACTGGAAAGCCATATGTAATAAAATGAAATTAGACCTCTATCTCTTACCTTGCACAGACTCAACTCAAAATGGATCAAAAACATAGGCATTAGACCACTTACCTAAAGTGTAAGAAGTAAGATTATTTCAAGTGCCATAAAAGATACAATTCAAATGGATTTTATATATAGTGCTAAAAGTAATACACATTCATGCAACTGCTTTGCAAAATAATCTGGCACTATTTCATCCATAAAGCTGAACACTGGCTTAACTCTATCTTACAGTAATTCATGTCTTGGTTATATTCCCTAAGGAAAATCTTTCAAATGTACATCAGGAAATCTAAATATAGACCTAAAAGGTAGTGTCTATTATCAAAACAATTAATAATAACCTCGATGGCCATCAACAGAATTAACATGCACTTATTACTTTAGTTATGTTTACATTGTTTAATATTATATAAAAGAGAAAATGAATGATATATGCAACAGACATACATTACAGTAATAATATTGAATGATAAACCCAAGTTATAGCAGATAATAACATGCTATCATTTTAAAAAGCTCCAAAACAAAACAATTAGGTTGTTAAGGAATAATGACATATGCAACCAAAACATTTGTAAAAGTCAAAGAGAATCAAACTCAAAATTTACAGCAGTTGTTCCTTGGTGTGGTGTTGTGGTGGTGGTGGGGGACTAAGATCATAAGTAGAGTGATTGCAATGTTTCAGTTTTTACAGCTGGTTGAGGATTCACAGGTGCTGACTTCATTTAATTATGCTTTAAAACATAGCTACTTGTATACATTAAATATTTAAAATAATTCACATGTTTTAAAATTAACACTTTGAGTTCTCTGAAATGTCAGGAAAATCAGAGAACTAAGTCTGAAACATATGCAACAGGAAACACTCAAAAATAAAAGCACAGACACTGGTTGGATGACACGGGTAAGCTTAGCAAAAACACTTCTGAAAGAAGACAAGAGAGAGATACTCATTTGTAGTATTTAACAATTTCCATGACTAATTTCAACTACCAACTAGGTATTACTGCACTCTAAACTGGAAAGAGCTGCTGAAAATCAACATTCATAAACTAGAACAAGCTGAATCCAGTATACTACAAGTATTAGCACTGTGCTTTGTATCAGTGATCTCACTGGTCCTGCACACTTACCCTAGCACTGCTACAAGAGATTGAGTGCAATTTCAGTCAGTCAAAACCCCAAAATGATATTTTAAGTGACTTGATCATTTGACCACAGAAAATCTTGTTGCAATTCTAGTACCAGATGATCATTCTCTACACTTCCAGTTTCTCTTTTTTAACTTGTAATTTCCCACCTTTATTGTTTTTTTATATGACAGCAGAATGCATTATAATTCTTATTACACATATAGAGCACAATTTTTCATATCTCCGGTTTATACAAAGTATATTCACAACAACTCATGTCTTCATACCTGTACTTTGGATAATAATGATTATCACATTCCACCATCATTTCTAACCCCATGCCCCCTCCCTTCTCCTCCAACCCCTCTGTACTAACTACGGTTCATCTATTCCTCTCATGTTCCCTCTCCCTATCCCACTATAAATCAGCCTTCTTATATCAAAGAAAACATTCTGCATTTGGGTTTTTGGGGATTGGCTAACTTCACTTAGCATTATCTTCCCTAACTTCATCCATTTACCTGCAAATGCCATGATTTAACTGTCTCTATTGCTGAGTAATATTCCATTGTGTGTATATGCCACATTTTTTTTATCCACTTCATCTATTGATGGGCATCTAGGTTGGTTCCACAGTTTAGCTATTGTGAATTGTGCTGCTATAAACATCGATGTGGCTGTTTCCCTGTAGTATGCTGTTTTTAAGTCCTTTGGGTATAGATAGAGAAGAGGGATAAGCTGGGTCAAATGATGGTTCTATTCCCAATTTTCCAAGAAATCTCCATCCTGCTTTCCAGATTGGCTGCACCAATTTGCAGTCCCACCAGCAGTGTATGAGTGTACCTTTTCCCCCATATTCTTGCCAACACTTATTGTTGTTTGTCTTCATAATAGCTGCCATTGTGATTGGAGTGAGATGATATCTTAGAGTGGTTTTGATTTGCATTTTTCTAATTGCTACAGATATTGGATATTTTTTCATATATTTGTCGACAGAATGTATATTGAAAATGTATATTGAAAATATTACTTTACACCAAAATCTGGCAGGGTCAAGAGAGAGGCAGATTACTTATTCAAATACTCTACTTACTAAATGTTGCCATATAGCTTATGCAGACTCAAATAAAGTTTATTTTAAACTAGAACTAAAACATATGCAATTTAGTGACAGATGATTCTATATTCATGTCTTTATAAGGATTCAGTCACTATCAACATGGTAAAATGCTAGTTAATAAAGTATTTCAATAAAAGCATAAATAAATCATTAGTCTTTATTTTAGAGACAAATAATCCAAAGTAATGCAATTCACATAAAAATACATTTCTTGAACATTTACATTTATAATAATTTATATTATTTTTATATAATGTATGGAGTTTTAACAGTACATGAAATGAGTAATGTGTCAGCTTCTTAAAAATTTTTATGAAAATTATTTTTCAAAATATCTTCATTAATACTGTGAGAATTATATTTGGTGTCAGAAACAAGTAATAAAAACTATAGTATTATTAAAGAGGAAGAATAAAAAAGAGGTATCTAATAATTTGTTTCATGTAAAAGGGCTTATTTCATATCTATCCAATTTATACACAAAGTCTTACCAGCATTAAGAATGTTTTCAAGGATAAAATTTGGCAAAGAATATTCTAGACCAGAACATTTAGTTTTCATTCTTAGCTGCATTCAAAGAAAATCTTTAAAAGTAGTACTACACAAAACTTTTAGAAGTAAAAATGCTCTCAGAAAGTGAAGGGAGCAGAGAAGTGTCACCACTAATACTCAGGAAATCACAGCAGAGGTGGATTCTCAGGTTCTCTATGGCCACAGAGCGAAATGGAAAACCAATAATCCAGAAAGCTCCAAATTTTCTTTAAAAAACTGGTGTAAGGATGTGCAAACATTGCTTTGATATTACTTTTTTTCCCTGCGGAGAATCACTGTACTCATCAGATATATCAGAGATTGCTGTCCAACTTGGGGGCTTATAATCCAGTATTTTTTTAAGTATACTTCCCAGACTAGCAAAATCAACTTTTCCTGGGAAACTTGATCAAATTTCAATGTTCCATCCTATTTTAATGGAATCAGAAACTCAGGCAGGAATAGGGGTAATTTGGGATCCAAGGATCTCTATTACAGACAGATCTCAGGGCAATTCTTGTGGAAGAAGTTTGAGAACTACCACTGTAACTAAAAAGGAAATGTAAAAAAACTGGAAAAGAATCAAAAAGTACAATGAAGATGACAGACTAGCTTGAAACTAAGAATCTAAAAAGGACAGTTTTACCAAAAAGAAACTTGTGGCAATGACATATATAAGTCTCCAAGTCTCTGAACATTATTCAAAAAAGATAGTAACCAGATACTCACCATTTCCTCTGAGGGACTATAAAGATCAGAGAATGCAAGTTGCAGCACATGAAATGTGGGTTTAAATATAAATAAAGCTTTCTCATTTTATTAAACATGCAAATGAATTTCTGAAGGAAGATGTAGAACCCTTTTCTCTGATGGTTGTTAACAGATTAATGATCTGTTAAATTGTAAACAGAGTAGTGCTCTTCTCTAATAGTTCTTACCATCTATTGCAAAAAATGGATTAATATTTAGGAAATATAAAAACATTGTTATATTAGAGACCTTTTATCCAAAATTTAAAAGATCTACTTTAAATATCTGAGTGCTAAAAAAAATAAGAATGTGCATTCAAAAACAAATGTAGTCCTTAAAAATATTTCTTTAAAGTATAGCCAATAATGTTCCTTTAATAGTTCAAAAAGTGACAAGCACATATCAAATTGTTGATTAACACAATTTATATATATTTACCAATAAAGAGAAAATAACTCAACATGAATGATTAGGAAACAAAAGACTACTGACACATCTCTTAAAGATGTATGCTTATATTTAAAAAAGAGATCACTGAGCCAGACAATTGTGGTGCATTCCTATAATCCCAGTTATTTGGAAGGCTAAGGCAAGAGGATTGCAAGTTCAAGGCCAGCCTGGGCAACTTAGCAAGAGCCTGTCTCAAAATAAAAGAATAAGGGCTGGAGTATAGCTCAGTGAAAGTGCTTGCCTAACATGTGTGAAGCCCTGAGTTCAATTCCCAGTGCCATAAAGAAAATATAAATAAATAAACAAACAAACAAACAAATAAATAAATGAAAAGAAAAACAGATCATAGAAAAAGTTCATAATATGAATATATATTTGTATAATATAAAATTATAGCAAAAAACAAAAGCATATCTTTGCCAAATTGCTCCTAATATTCTCTTATAATCTGACACTCTTATTAAGTAAAATAAAAAGATAATTAAAATAAGAAGTAGGAAAAGGTCTTTGTCCTGAGTTCCAATAACCTGTGGTAAGTCTTACATGTAAAGTAAGCCTACCATATTTATAATTCCTAAAAGTGTTTTTCCTTTAATTTTTTTAAAGTCACAAAAATTTAAGTTTTAATATTTTTCAAAGTGTATAGACAGTCGTTATAATGATGATTTTGTGAACTGTTCACTTCCAAAATATTTTGCAATTGAAATTTATTGAAAAAATAGTCCATTAATTTAGTAGATGTTCTTATTTATTGTTCTTAGCAAAATTCAGGAAGTTAGCAATTTGCTTTACCTTTTCTACCTTTCCACCATTGATGTCACTGGGAAGAAATTTCTTGCCAATTGTTCTCAGATCTGTCTAAAATAAAAATATTATTATTAAAACAGAATTCTATAAAAAGTAAATCTAAATCTAATTTCATATACAAAAGATGAAATTACTTAAGGTTTATAGAACAAAAAGTTTTTTACATATCTTTATATGCATGAAATATGAGACCTTGTATGTTACTATTTACTGAACTGACATATGTTAAACAACTTATGTATGGGACTTTGTTATCTGAAAAGACTGCTTAAATGTATGAATCTCATAATAAGTTAATCAGTCTTTTCAGATAATATAGTCTCATGTTCAAGTTGTTTAATGTGTGCCAGGACAGTGAATAATAAAATATAAGGCCTCATATTTCCTTAGGTAACCTTTTAACTTACTCTCCTCTATTAAAATATCAAATTTGAGTTTATGTAAATTACAGTCTTACTAAAAACATAATGCCTCAATCCAAAATCAGAAGATAGTTTTCAAATACATGAACATATTATATTTCAAACAAATGAATCCCATCCACATAACTCTGATATGCAAGACATGAAAACATGGCTAAAATATCCATATCCTAACAAAGAACATAACACTCAAGTATACCAGGGAACAATACCACTGGAATAGCAAAGAATTAAGATCTCACTAAAGAAAGAAATTATTTCATTTCCTTACACAAATTACAAAAATAGAAGTTGAAAAACAAACTGACTATATGAAAATTCAGATATATAACTCCATAAATCACAGCAGAACAAAAAAAGGAATACATAAGGACTAACACAGCATGACTTACAGCATTTGAAACACAAAAGAAAAACTAGGGCTGGGGTACGGCTCAGTGGTAGAGTGCCTGCCTGACATGTGTGAGGCACTGGGTTCCATCTTCAGCACCACAAATAAATAAATAAACAAACGAGCGTATCCATCTATAGCTACAAAAAATATATATATAGTCTATATAAAAAGCAGAACTTTTTAGGATTGTATCCTCTTGAAGTGAAAACCAAAGGACAGGCAAAAAAATTGTTCAGAGCAAAACTATCAGTACTTATGAAAAGTTTACGAATTGGACTTAGGAAAAGGTCCGAAATATTTAGGCTGAGAAACTATCTTGATGCTTGAGATAGTGCAATTAGTGTAAATCTAAAGTTGTATCATCTTTGTTATTCCTTAAATATAGTAAATAGTAGCTTTTCATTACCTTATGAACAAAATAAAACAGACTTAAATACATTTAATCACATACAGTATAAGGGAAAATTTGTATTACACTTAAGAAGAAAACACATTGTCATTTTTGACAATTACTTTGATATGAAATGAATATATATAAAGAGGCAGGAGTCTTTTTTGAACACCCACAATAATATCACCCTTTTTAAAATGTTTACATGTACTCAGTCAGCTTAAGAAACAAGCATTTACATGCTATACAATTCCCACAGATCCTTTCTGGTCTTTTACCAACAGGACTCATAATTTATTTTATAATATAATGCAAGGATCACCCCTACACTAAAACTCACCAAATGAAACTGCCAGGAAAATCAAGTCCCAAATACAAACACTTGTGCAAAATGTTTTAGGTTTATAATTCTTTTTGCAGCCTCAATCCACAACAGTGTGAAAAGAACATATGACCTCAAATTGTATGCCTTTTCATTTCCAATGTACTTTGTAAAAATACTTTCTTATTCTAGCACTCCCTCCATTAGGACAATTTTGAAGATCAAATGTTAACAAACATGAGCAATGACTTGCACAGAGTAAGCACCTAAACATATATAACCATTAAGTCAAAAAATAGTCCATAAAATCATTGGCATTATTTTGAATTCAAAGATAGAAATATTGAAAAATGAAAAACAAATTTTATGAACAGAAATATAAAAATCTTATGATACACTATAGTCCCTCATTTCTGGTTTTTACTAATTAAGAAATTTAATTCAAAATAAAATGAAGAATCAAGTAAAAGTAAATGAGCACTAGATAAAAATCCTAAACTTTGATTCATCACAACTATAATTAATCACATGTCCCTAACCCAGTTAATTTATTCATAAAATGGAAAAAATACCAACTCTATTTCACAAAGCTAAAACAAAACAATACACTCAAAGTTTATATAACTCTTAAAGTACTACAAATATACATAGGGCATGTTATTTCAGTGTGCTTTTAGCAAGATGAAAATGACATTCTAAATCTTTTTCTTTTTTGGGTACCCGGAATTGAACTCAGGGGGGCACTCAACCACTGAGCCATATCCTTAGCCCTATTTTGTATTTTATTTAGAGACAGGGTCTCACTGAGTTGCTTAGGGACTCACTTTATGCTGAGGCTGGCTTTGAACTGGCAATCCTCCTGCCTCAAAGCCTCCCAAGCCCCTGGGATTACAGGCATGCACCACCGTGCCTAGTGATATTCTAAATCTTTAAAGACTCTAAATTCAAAGTCAGTTTAGGAGTACAACAAAAGCAATTTTTTAATTCAACACTTCATTATATCAGGATTGCCAGAACAACGGCTGTGTCCCAAAATACTTTTATTATCAAACATAAAAGAAATACTTACCTGGAAAAAAAAAAACTCTGTTGAAAACTTAATTAAAAAGAAAAACAAAAATTAAGTAAAAATTTTATTGATATTTCAAAGTATCTACCCACTTATACACATGTTGCTGACTATTCAAATAAGTTTAAGATATCTGGAAATAACATAACTCTTCTATGTACATATAATGAATACACCACAATGAAACGCCACACCATATACAACCACAAGAATAGGATCCTAATTAGAATAAGTTATACTCCACATATGTCAAAATACACTCAACTGTTTGTATATCTAAAACAAATTTTAAAAATCTCAAGAGAGAAAAAGAAATACAACTGACTTCAATCTTTATTAATAGTGCTTAGTTATTTAAGACTGCTATCACTTATTTTTCTGAATAACTCACATATTTGAGTCAAAACCATATGCAGGACTTCAATATCACTTGTTAATATTCTTATTCCCTAGTTTACAAAGGTTAAAAAAAAATAAAAAACTAAGAACACTCCTTTTTTCAATACCTCCCTTTCAAATCTGAACCTCTAGAAGAGTCATACAACAGATTTGAGGAAGCTATTTTTAGAAAGGCCTACTTAACAAAGTTAAGAGATATGGTGCACAGCCTAGCCTATTGGTATAAACAATGTGAACACCTGCTGTTTTGGGGGGTGGGGGAAGTGAAAACCAGAGTCTAGAATTTGGGTGCATGCTGGATAGACCAGACCTTTGTAAGCACCCAATAAAAGCTTTGGGCACCAACCTTTAAGGGACCTCCCTGGGCAGAAACATTGTATACATATTATTCTATTGTTCACTGCTAGATAAAGCAACAAATTTACTGTGTCCCCCACAGGACAAGAGACAACAGGAAAGAGACTACATACATGAAATATATATAAATTAAGAACAGTAATACAAGTCTTTCTTAACTAATGGCTAATATTCAATAATCTTTTGAAAAGTTAAAAAATAAATTGGATATTACAAATGCTTGAAATTTATTAAAAGGTGAAAAAACTTCAAAAAGTAGATTTGTCTGGTATAGGCTTCATCCTAAAAGATTTTTATTGTTTCTATTATTATACTGTGTAATAGCTATGTACTCAAATATTTTACTATATACTTCAAAGAAAATGATAAAGACAAATTAATTCATTCAGTAGTGATCATTAGTCACTTCTATGTGTATAACAAATACTTGATCTTGATTTTTTTAAGTTCACACCAACTATGGAAAATTCATTATTATTTACCCAAGTATATAAATAAGACAAAGAACGGCAGACTGTCATAAAATCTATTTCCCATCATTTTTACAAAGCTATTTTTAAATAAACAAGAAATAAAGCTCTTTACAACATTTTAAAAGTAGAATTCACTAGTTTGGGTGCAAGGTAAAGAAAGTTAAAGCATCTAGGAAATATTGCCATTATAATCACAGATAATATGCATAATTCCTAACTAATGATTACTATTAAAAAACTCAGTCGTTTGTTTATTAAAAATCAAAATACTCACTTCCAAAACAAACAAAACAACTTAACCTAAATAAAATTCAAACCTGCAAAAAATGCCAAGAGTTCAGAACATAAAATTTATGTTTAAGCTCAAGTTTAATTCTATAAATTTAAGTGCTTTCAAAAGAAAACATTAATTATACATTTATTTATATTTCAAATGTCCTTAGTATCCACTATTTCTGCTTTTCATTATCTGTGCTATGATACCCACAGAACTATGTGAATTTCATTGATTATACATAACAAAATAAAAATTTGATTAATAGATTGTTTATTGTAAAAAAACTATAATTGTTTGATTGTTAATAGAGTGTTTATTAAAAGAACTACCAGAAGGGTAACTGCAGAATTGAAAAAGAACATTTATTTACTCTTTCCATCAAAAAATATTTAAAATACTCAAAAAAAGCCAATGTAATTATGGAAAAGGTATACCTACACAGTTAAGTGGGGGAAGAGAGCTAGAAAGAAAAATACCAACAAACTAAAACATTAATAATAATTATAATAAGTTTACTTTTCTTATTTTGATTTTCTGTAATCTCTATAATGTTCCACAAGTATTTTAAATCAGAAAAAGTTATTTTAAAACAATAAATACAACTGTCAAAAGGCTATAACCTAGTTTCCCATGCAAACCAAAATGAAAATGTATTTTAATGAGTGGAAAAATTTTATATTGCTACTGAAAATGTTATAAAATTCTACAAATAATCACTATGTTAAAAAGAAATGGGCTGGAGTTGTGGCTCAGTGGTAGAGTGCTTGCCCCACATGAGTGGAGCACCAGGTTTAATCTTCAGCACCACATAAGTAAATAAAATAAAGGTATTGTGTCCATTTACAACTAAAAATTAAAAGAGAAAAAAAAAGAGGAGAAGCCTGGATTAGACATTTTTTTCTTTTTATTGGATTCTGTATAATAGGCATTAATAATTGGCTCTTATGTGATTACCAAATTCAACAAACATCACAACTTAAAATGTATAAGACAATGAAAGATATTCTTCCTATTATTTATAATAAAATCCAGTTTAGTCTGTTTTTCAAAATGTTTATAAGTTAATAAACGTAACCTACATTGAGAGCAATCAGGATGATGTCATTTACATTGACTTTGTCAGGAGAACTTGTGCAAGCTTCAATGCCTTCATCTGAAAGATACCTATAAAGATAAAATAAATAGCTTAATATTATCTAAAATCAAAATTAACCAAAATTCTTAAGATTACATGTAACCTTGTTCTCTACTATAAAGTGCTTTTACTACAAAAACTAAAAGAGTTCTGCTTACAGATTTCTAGTTTACTATTACTGACAGAACAGAGTGGAAAATTCATATTCATATTTTTCTTTGTACCCTTAAAAGGATATTATATTATTAAAAATACCTACCCCTACAAATTATAAAAAAGGAAAGTCTAGCTAACAATAATTCTAAAGGCAGAAGTTGTACAGAGATGGAAATTTGACTTTAAGCAAAATATCATGTGATTTCTTTCAAGTTATGACTATGTAAGGATTTCTGAATATAACAAATTATAAAATACAGCTCAATTTCAAACTTCCAAAATTCCCCTTGTTCACACTTCATACTTTAAAATCTTTATGTTTTGAAACCTTATAGATTTATTCTACAATTATCAATAAACAGGATATCCACTCTACAGATTATCCTAACATGTTAGTGATCCATCAGTAAATATTGAACTATTTTCATAAAAGGAGAGAACCTAAATTGACTAGAACTTGGGATTTACATATTAATATTTTTATTTTATAAACATTTAAAACTTCAATACGAACAATGAATTTAAAAATTAATAAAAATAAATGTCAAAATTTGCTTCAACATGTACCAAGAATGTAGTAAATGAAAGAACAAAACACAAGGTTCCACTGTGACCTTTAATTGTGGTCATCAGGAAAGAAAGCAATAGAGTTGGTCCCACTACAAACCCAATGGAACTCAAGGGAAGAGAATTATAGTCAGTTCCCATGAACCAGCTTTGAGTAAGTAAAACCCAAGGGTATGAACCCTAAAGAAAAAATGGACCCAGGAAGCTCTTGCTTACTAAAACATCCTGCAAAAACACACATTTCCCCCCTTTAGCAGATATTTTGTGGAACAGTAACATTATAAAACCCCTCATTACAATTTTGAACTATAAAAGTACATTTGAATATATTATATTGACAAGCATGGCACTAAAGAGTTAAATTTTAATACTAATTTTAACTTGAAATAATGCAATTTTAAATTGCCAATGTTTTTGTCCTGAAAAAAATTTTATAAAGGTACTTTTAGAAAATACTTCCCTTTTTCATAAATAGCAGATGTTAAAATTCTGTCTTAAAGTCACGTAATTGGCAACCATGAACAAATTCTTTAACTTCAGAAAAAAGAATAAGTGGATCTTTTTCCTATGGCAGACAATTAATTCAATAAGAAGAATTAGAGAGCCCAAGTACCACTAACTACAACTGTCTTTACTTCATCTTCAAAAGTCACCAGACATACAAAACAGGCTTGTGCAAATCACAGTTTAAGAATCTCAATCAGCATAAAACAAATACTACCACTTTATGCTAATTTCTTTTTTTTTTTTTTGAGAGAGAGAGAGAGAGAGAGAGAGAGAGAGAGGGAGAATTTTTTAATATTTATTTTTTAGTTTTTGGTGGACACAACATCTTTATTTTATTTTTATGTGGTGCTTTATCTATTTCTTGTAGAAATAGATAAAGCAATCATGAAATTCATATGGAAAAATAAAAGACCCAGAATAGCAAAAATAACTCTAAGCAGGAAGTGTGAATCAGGCGGTATAGCGATACCAGACTTCAAACTATACTACAGAGCAATAGTAACAAAAACAGCATGCTACTGGTACCAAAACAGGCAGGTGGACCAATGGTACAGAATAGAGGACACAGAAACCAATCCACAATATTACAACTATCTTATATTTGATAAAGGGGCTAAAAGCATGCAATGGAGGAAGGATAGCATCTTCAACAAATGGTGCTGGGAAAACTAGAAATCCATATGCAACAAAATGAAACTGAATCCGTTTCTCTCACCATGAACAAAAGTTAACTCAAAATGGATCAAGGAGCTTGATATCAAATCAGAGACACGGCGTCTGATAGAAGAAAAAGTTGGCTACGATCTACATACTGTGGGGTCCGGCTCCAAATTCCTCAATAGGACACCTATAACACAAGCGTTAATAACTAGAACCAACAAATGGGACTTACTCAAACTAAAAAGTTTTTTCTCAGCAAAAGAAACAATAAGAGAGGTAAATAGGGAGCCTACATCCTGGGAACAAATCTTTACTCCTCACACTTCAGATAGAGCCCTAATATCCAGAGTATACAAAGAACTCAAAAAATTAAACAATAAGATAACAAATAACCCAATCAACAAATGGGCCAAGGACCTGAACAGACACTTCTCAGAGGAGGACATACAATCAATCAATAAGTACATGAAAAAATGCTCACCATCACTAGCAGTCAGAGAAATGCAAATCAAAACCACCCTAAGATACCATCTCACTCCAGTAAAATTGGCAGCCATTATGAAGTCAAATCAACAAGTGCTNCAAAATGTGAAATATGATATATCAAGAACTATGCAATGTTTTGAACAACCAACAATAAAAAGTAAAAAAGAAAAGATATATAAAGAATTTCTAAAAATTAAAAAAAAGAATCTCAATCAGCATAAAACAAATACTATCACTTTATGCTAATTTCTTTTCTTTTTTTTTTTTTGAGAGAGAGAGAGAGAAAGAGGGAGAATTTTTTAATATTTATTTTTTAGTTTTTGGTGGACACAACATCTTTATTTTATTTTTATGTGGTGCTGAGGATGGAACCCAGCGCCCCGCTCATGCCAGGAGAGCGCGCTACCACTTGAGCCACATCCCCAGCCCAATGCTAATTTCTTAATTCCAGATAGTGGATCTCCATCACAACCCTTTACCACAACTGAAAAAAAAAGACAATTTTCCTTTGATTCATTCTTCTGAAGGTAAGTAAAAATTCGTATTTACTGGCTTTGCTGTTGTATACAAAATGAAAAGACCAAGCTGGTTGCAGAGGCGCACACCTGTAATTCTAGTGATTTGGGTGACTGAGGTTCACAAGTTTGAGGCCAGCCTCAGCAACTTAAGGAGGCTTTTAGCAACTTGGTGAGACCCTACCTCAATTAAAAATAAAAAAAAAAAGAAGGCACTTCACCAAAAAGAAAACTTTCATATTAAAAACAAAACTAAGATGCCAAGGAAAATTACAAATACATGCCCCAGCTGAAATAGGCAGCCATAGTATAGCTTTAGTTGACTGTCTTCATAAGGACAGGTAAAGCACCTATTGTTAGATCTGATTTTTAGCTTTTAGGTTTTTGTAAAGGCAATATACAAGCCAAACAAAACATGTTTCAGCCTGCATGTGGCACACACACACTGCACTTACTAAATCTGTTTCTCTGCTTATTTGCTCTTATTCATTTCCAAATTGCTTCTGACATACAGTGTTCTCAAGTATCTCAATAATATCACTCATAGTCAACTTCCTTTTGAGGCAAACAGGAATAAGATATCTTTTATATCATTTTGTATGGCACTACAAAAGCAAAGAACACAATTATACGTCAAACAAATTTCTTAGCAGAGTTGTGTACACCAGACTAAAAGGTGTAAAAATCATTAGGTCAATCTTTGACCAAAATATTTTACAAACTGGACACATATAGAAAACCCACCTTTACTTCAGATTTCCAAACTATCAAAAAAGGGGTGAAGGACAGGGGTCACTAGGAATTGAATAGGGCACTTACACAGATGTGTGTGTGTGTGTGTGTGTGTGTGTGTGTATGGTTGACAGGGTTCTGCTAAATTACTGCAGGGTTTTGAAGCTGGCCTTGATCTGAGATACTCCTTCCTGCCTCAGCCTCCAGAGTTGCTGAGATTACAATGCTTGATTACAGGTATGTACCACCATGCCTGGCTTCAGATTACGAAAAATTTTAAGGTAGAAAAAAGACAGAAACTGACCATAAAAGCAAACAATACAGTTTTTTTTTTTCTCTGACCACCTCTACCCATTTAAATAATGAATACTCATTTAAATCTGAACTCAGACCTGGATTTCTAGAATAAAGACAGATCCTATTAGTACACACTAATATATAGTAGGCTAATTACACAAGAAAACTTGAATATACCAGGAAGAAAAATCATCAAAACATTCTTCCTAAATGGATTGGACTTTGTCAACTAAGATAAAGCAGATATCTGAACACTCATTTTAACCATCTATGAATAAAACCTTAAATAAAATGGCTACATTTATTTTTTTTTTTGGGGGGGGAGGTCCCAATGGGCTATCACATTGGCAAATACTAGCCCTTTGTAATATCAAAATACCAAAATGAGAATTTAATATATACATTCCTGCTTAGCCACAAAGAAAATAAAGATAATGAACTCCCAATTACCCAAGTTAATATGGAGACAGGAGAGAATAAAATACAACATAATCAAAAACCACTTACGTTAAGAAGTATTTTTGATTTTAGCAAATATGGAAGCTCTGATCTGCAAACTGACAAAACATTAAATAAAACAAAATTTTAAAAATTATCTACATAATATTCACTCTATCTAGATTGTTTCTATCTCTACTATTTAAGTAGATTGTAATACACCTGCCCAAATTTTGGTTATCCTATCCTTCTCATAAGTTATTGCTGTTCCAACTTAGGGACATCAAAATAATGTGATTCCCTTCTCTAGGGCAAAAGAAAATGCTTACAAGTAACTATTTTGAATATAACTTGGGAAAATACAATATTTAGCCATATTGAGTAACAAGATTACAAAGGTAACAAGATTAGAAAGGAAATAAGAATAATGAGAATTTGGGCACAAAATATGCTTCACATAACCTAATATAGATCAAATTAATATATTCAATATGGCTTACAGATGTATTGGGGAGAGATCACAGACAAGAATATTAATTGGAACATCAGCAATAAATTGAATGAATCGATGAGATTCCATGCCCAATCTTTATTAAATCCAGCAACTAGGAGGATCAGAATTCCACTAAAGGTAATTCAGAGGTGGAGTCACTATAAGAAATAGTGGAAAATGAAAAAAAATATATTTTATTTCATTTTCCTTAATAACCAAGTATGTCTTTCATCACTACCATTTTCTTATCCAGACTCTTAACATACAGTAGATGCCTACTAGAGCAAAATGAATGCTACAATCTATCCCTACAATCTTCATTCTTACAAAAAGGATCTGAATCAATGCTAGCTTAAAATTTTATTTTCTCTATGGCTTACACATAAATGGATCAGACAAATAAAATTATGTATTATTTGAAGTACCTCTATTAGTATTTGGTGTTGATCTTAATCTAGTAAACCATGTAATATGAGATTTATTTTATTCAATAATAAACAATCTTTAAAAATGTATTCTCAGTGTTTAGTTTATGGTTTATTTTATGCACAAATGTATATTATTTTCACCATTTAACTGACCTATGATACTATTTTTCCTGTACATGTATAAACATTCATCACAAAATTTATTTTAATTTCTTCTCTACTAACTCTTCAGATTGTTATATTATAAAACCAGAAACAACAAAAGCAAAGACAAGAAAAAATACCGTGAATTTCTTTACATATGTAAATGTTTCATAAAACATTTCATGAAACTAATCTGAACCAAATGGAAAGGATGAATACACAAAGAGTTCTTCAAGAAATTACTTAATAAGACAGAATTTCTGGAGATGTAAAACAATACAAAATGCCTTGATATACATATCAATTAACATTCATACTAGTCAAACTTCAATATTTCAGTGGCCAGACCCAAAAAATATATTTTTAAAGATTAAGAGAGAGAAATTATAAAAAAGTTCTAGGGAAAAACCTTTATAAAACTGTATCTAATTCAGTAATATTCAAAGGTGTTTAGACTCTGAAAATATTAAAACCTAAATTCGCTTTTTTAAGTACTTGCTTTAAAAGGCTAAAGTTTATTTAGGTAGATAATTCCAAATTATGTCTATTTGAAAATACCACTAGATGACAACCTTGTATGACAAGTAAAATATTATCATACTCTACTGTTGAAAGCTAAGACCTCAAAAGATATAACAAACTATAGTTCAGAGGTTTCAGACATTTGTTTTGTTGTAGTGGTGGTTGGGCACAGGAATAATGAAGAAAATAGACCATTAAAATTATGGATTTGTGTCTGACAGAAAATAAAATTCAGAGTTTTAGTAACATTGGACAGATACCTCCCCAAAAGGGTAAGGGAAAAAGGAAGAAAATCAAATACAATTTTATCTCCTATTCTTACCTGCATTCATCCTTTGGAAACACAGGGATAATACAAACAAGGGACACAAATAATTAGAGACTAATTATTTTCTGCTGGGAAATAAGTTATTAAGATTATTTAATATTATTTTAATCATTACTTTTCTTGACACCTAATAAGCATGACAGTTTCAAGATAAAAAATATAAAAAGATGATATAATAAATCACAAACTTCTACTTTTTCTAACATGTATTCAGAATATGAAAGTATTTTCCCCCAATGTAAATTAACTCACAAAGATATAAACCTGAAATGCTTATTTTGTATTTAAAAAATTCTAACAGATAAACAAATAACTTGTAAATCATTACTTTGAAATTCCATAATTTGTCTTTTATAAAATATAATAGCAGTAGTATCATAACTGTTATTCTTTTTTGTAAACCAAACTTCAGTGTGAATTTAAAAGTATAAATGAAAGCGTGGATGTTTTTACTTTCATTGGGGTTAATGCTTATGCTCTTCTTCAAATTCATTATTTTCATACTTTAATTCAGAAGTAGAGCTGGTTATTTTTTAATAAATCAGATATTAAGATGTAAGATAACTTGATATTTCTGCCCCTTTTTCTCAGCAAATAAATAATAGCTATAAAACTACAGTTCAGGTCAAAAGGCTCACTTGAAGCCTTATGCACACCACATGGCACAGTGCACAATGAAAGCTAAGACTTCAAAGATATACCAAACTAGTTGAAAGGTTTCTGACATTTGTTACATTGTGGTGGTAGTTGGGAAGTACAGATAATGAAGAAACAGATTATTATAATTTTGAATGTATAGAGCACATTAAAAAAGGTAAACAGCACATGTCACACTGACTACTACACTATAACATTAGTAACTACAGAGTCCATGCCCAGAACCCCCCAAGGTAAGGCCTTCTAGGATTAGCTCCAAGCAGACTGCACAATGAACTAAAACTACATAAGAAATGCTACTTAGAAATATAAAATTGGAAGGCATTTTTATAAATAGTCTCAAGTATCTTTCATCTGATCTGTATTTTTTAGTGAGAGAAAGATGAAAATCTCAGCAATACCCTTTAACACAAGCAGTATCTTAGTCAATTTATTACATCTTTCTGCACCTAAGTTTTCCCCTATAAGAAAATGAAAATGACACTGAAAATACTGATCTACAGAGTTGCTCTAAAAATAAATAAAACAGTACGAAATAACTAGCAGATATTTGGTAGAGCAGATGTTAAATAAACATTAGCTTTCTTTCTTCTAAATATTCTTTTTATTCTAGAAAATATTTAAAATCCTGCATTCTGAGGAGAAAGAAAAATAAAGTTTGCCTAACAAGTTTAGACAATTTCTTCAAATGCTACAAAAAATAGTCAAAGTGTATATGCTTCCATATGAGTAGGCCAGAAAAATATATTTTTAAAAATATTTTTTAGTTGTCAATGGACCTTTATTTCATTTATTTATATGCAGTGCTGAGAATCGAACCTAGTGCCTCACACATGCTAGGCAAGTGCTCTACCACTGAGCCACAACCCCAGCCCTGAAATATATATTTCTAATGGGCTACTCATGTCAAGTTCACTGTGAACTCAAGAAAACCACCAGCTAGATGGAAAGAATTATATTATTTAATTTATTCAAATCTTTTATCGGTACATATGTGGACAGATATTAATAGTTTTTTAATTAAAATAATAAATTATTCCCTTGTACTGTGAAACTGCTTTTACCCTGAACAAAATGTCCAATGAAAAATAAATTGCCATCAATTTTACCTGCCACTTTGTCAAGATTTAAAACAATAAGGTGGGGACAAAGATGATGAAATAGAAGAAGTCTGCACTTTCCCAGTTCTCCATGATTCAGAATTGAAGCAGCAGGAAAACTGTATGGCAGCAAGATAAGTTACAGGGAATTCACTGAAATCTAATAACGAACAGTCAAAGACTCAGTCAGAAATACCCAGAAATTCTGCTGTTTCAAAGAAAAGGCACCAAACCAGTGGTGAATTCCGTGAATGTATGATTTTGTCAGGATAAACCCAACTGCTATGTACAACCAATATGCTCTGATTTAAAAAAAAAAAAAAAGATGAAAAATACAAAAGAATGCTTATTTAAAAGATCAATCAATTCCAAGAGAACACACACACACAAAAAAAAAAAAAACACACACACCTGAAACAATTAAGAAAGTCAGTATAGGATATGAATGAGAAGTTCAATAAAGAGGTAGAGACACAGAAAAGGAGCCAAACAGAAATCTCAGAAATGAAGGCATAATAACTCATATTTTAAAATGCAGCTGAAAGTCTCTCCAATAGATTAAATCGTGTAGAATACAGAATCTCAGAGTTTAAAGATAAAGTGTACAACCCTGAATGCTCAATAGTAGCAAAACAAAACAAAACAAAACAATAACAACAAAAAAAAAAACCCAATGATCAGAATACACAGAAACTCTGTATTATGGTTTGGAATGTGAGGTGTCCCCCAAAAGCTCATATGTGAGACAATGCAGAGGAAAATGCTTGGTTTGTAAGAGTCTTAACCCAAGCAGTGATTTAATCCCGATGGGGATTAACTGAGTGGTAACTAAAGTGGTATGGTGTAGTTGGACAAGGGGGAACCAGGGTGTGGCTTTGGTATATAAATCTGTATCTGGAGAGTGGAGTCTCTCGCTGCTTCCCTCCACCACCCTCTCCCACCATGATGTGCAGCCTCACCTTGAGCACCGAGGAATGGAGTCCAACTTCTATGGATTAAGACCACTGAAAACATGAGCTCCCAAATAAACTTTTCCTCCTTTAAAATTGTTCTGGTCAGATCTTTTAGTCACAGCAGCAAAACAACATTAAAAGAGCAAACTTGACTCACAGGCATTGAGGAAGGAGGCTAATGGATTGATACTCTATTCTGTAAAATGATAACAGAAAAATTTTCAAACCTTGGGAACATGATGGACATCCAGATACTGAAGACATTTAGGACCCCAAATAGAAAATACGAGAATAGAACCACATACAACATACTATAATTAAAACACAAATGAAGAATACAGATCAAAGAAAGTTAAAAGCTACAAGAAAGAAACACCAGGTCACATTTAGAGGAAACTTAAACAGAATAATATCAGATTTCTCAGCAGAAATTCTTAAGTCCAGGAGAGCTGGGAATGTTATCTTTCAAGCCCTGAAAGAAAATAACTGCCAATCACGATTGCTTTACCTGACAAAGCTATTCTTTTTTTTTTTTTTAATTGTTCAAGACAATACAATGATCTTGACATATCATACATTTGATTCAAATAGGGTATGAATTCTCATTTTTCCACGTGTACAGATTGCAGGATCACATTGGTTATACATCCATGTGTATACATATAGCAATCCTAGTGTCAGTTGTATTCTGCTGCCCTCCCTATCCCCCCTCCCCTCCTATCCCTATTCTCTATCCATTCTACTGTGACACTTATGTCTGTCTCTCTCTCTCTCTCTCTCTCTTTTTTTTTTCCCTTCCCTTCCCCCTCACACCATCGAACCCATGAGGGTCTCCTTCCGTCTTCTGTGTATTCTTGAGAACCAAATGGGAAATAAAACCCTTTAAAGATAAGCACAAATTAAAGGAATTCATGACTACTAAGTCAGTATTGCAGAAGATTCTTAACGAAACCTCACACACAAAAGAAAAAGAAAAAACAAATAAAAGAGCTCAGGTAAGAATTAATCTCATGAGAAGAGTAAATCAGCAAATGAGAATTAGGATCAAAGCAAACCCTGGAAATAATCAAAATAACAGGAAGTAACACATACCTCTTTATAATAACACTGAATATATATATGGTCTCAATCCTGAAATAAGACACTGAATGGCAGATTGGTTTAAAAAACAAGACAATTATTTGCTGCCTTCAAGAAACACACCTCATAGGTGAAGATATCCCAAGGCTGAAAAATTACATTTCATGCAACTGGAACCAAAAGCAACCAGGAGTAGCTACTCTCAAATCTGATAAAGCAAACTTCAAGTCAAAATTAGAAGAGATAGAAAAGGTCACTAAGTATTGATAAAGGGAACAATCTAACAAGAAAATATAATGACAATAAATATACATGCCCCAAACATCAGTATGACTAAAACAAGTACAATGCAAACATTATTAGACATAAAGGCTCAGACAGTCCCCAGTACAATACTATATAATTTCAATACTTCTCTTTCACTAATAGGTTTTTTAAATATTTGTTTTAGTTGTAGTTGGACACAATGCCTTTATTTTATTTACTGTTATGTGGTACTGAGGATTGAACCCAGAGCCTCGCATGTACTAGGCGAGCACTCTCCCACTAAGCCACAACCCTAGCCCCACTAATAGGTCTTTCTGACATAAAATCAACAAGATACCACAGAATTAAACATACTATAAAGCAAATGAACTTAACAGATATCTATATTTCATTCAACAACAGCTGAATACACTTTTTTTTTTTAGCTGCTCATGGAAATGTCCACAAAATAGACCATATTCTCCAAACAGACTAAATTTTATACTACAAAGTAAGTCTTGGCAAATACAAAAAAGTTAAAATAATACTGTGCTTCCTATCAGATCATAATGGAATGAAATTAGAAATCAACAACAAGAAAAACAACATAAACTATACAGTAAATGAATAAGATACTTTTGAATAAGTTCATCATCAAAAAAATCAAAGGAAAAATTAAAAATTCTTAGAATTAACCAAGAACAGAATTGCAACATACTAAAATCTCTAGGAAAAAGTGAACACAGTTTTAAGAGGAACATTTATAAAGTTATAGGTGCCTACATTACAAAAATAAAAAGAAATCAGAAAGATTCCAAACAAATAACCTAATGGCACATCTTAAGGTTTTAGAAAAACAAGAACAAACCACCTCCAAAACCAGAAGAAGGAAAGAAATAAAAAAGAATAAACAAACAGAGAACAAAATAACAATAAAAAGATCAATGAAACAAAAAACTTCTTCTTTGAGAAGATAAATCCTTATCCAAACTGAAAGAGAAGATTCAAAAATCAGAGAAGAAAATGGAAATATTTCAACAGACATTATTGAAATACAGAGAGTGAGTCATTAGGAACTATTTTGAAATTTTATATTCTAATGAATTTGACACTCTAGAAGAAATAGATAAATTTTTAAAATCATATGCGCTACCAAAATTGAACCAAGAGGATATAGAAAACCTTAACAGACCAATAACTAACAATGACATTTAAGAGATAATGAAAAGGATACCAACAAAGAAATGCCCAGAAAATCCAAATGCCCATATGGATTCACAGCTGAATTCTAATGATCATTAAAGAAAAATTATTGTCAATGTCACTCACATTTCATATTCTATGAAAATGAAAGAGATGTTTCCAAACTCATTCTACAAAGCTTATAAATTTCTGAAACCTAAACCAGATAAGTACACTTCAAGGAAAGAAAACTCAGACCAATATCCTTAGTGAAAATAGACATAAAGTCCTTAATAAAATATTACCAAATAAAATTCACCGACCCATTAAGAAGACTGTACTTCATGATTAAGTTGATTTCAATCTAGAGATGCAAGAATGGGTCAATTACACTAATCAATCACTGTAAGGCATCATATACATAAATTCAAGGAGAAAAAAAAAATCACATGATCATCAACAAATGCAAAAAAAAGCCTGTAACAACAAACTTCAATACCCACTCATGGTTAAAAAAAAAAAATAAACAAAATAGGGATAGAAGGAACTTACCTCAACATCATAAAGTGACAAAGTCAACATCAAACCACATGAAGAAAAACTGAAAGCCTTTCCCCTAAAATCAAGAACAAGACCAATCCTATTCAATAACAGTTGGTATGGTTCAGATATGAGGTGGCCTTCAGAACTTTTTGTGTTGATGCAGGAATAGTCAGACATGAAATGGTTAGATTATGAACTATAATAACCTATGCTAGTCCATCCTAGTTTGAATAGATTAACTGGGTGATTATCAGTAGTAGGAGGGGGGAGATTAGGCCACTGGGGACATGTTCTGGAAGGGTTCATCTTCCCTGTGGCCCCTTACCTTTATTCTCTCTGCTTCTTGGTCACCATGTGGATATTACTGCTCCTCTGCCATCCACTTCTACCATGATGTTCTGCCTCATGTTGGGCCCAGAGAAATGGAACTGGCTGACCATGAGCTGAACCTTTAAAACCTTCAGCCAAAATAATCTTTCCCTCCTCTAAGTTGTTCTCATGAGGTATTTTGGCCACAGTGACAAAAAGCTAACACAGAATTTGGTACTAAGAAGCAGGGCTGTGACTGTGACTTAACATGTCAATGTGGTTCAGAAGCCTTTGGAAGTGATTTGTGGGAGCAGTTTGGAAAAGTTTGGAGATGCAGGGCAGAGAGGCCTGAGAATGTTGTAAGCAGAGATTCATGGATGATTCTGATGGAATTCAGAAGGCAAGAATGTCAACAGGAATGTATACAGTAAAGTTTGCTCATGAGGTTTCAGAGGAGAACAAGAATTCTATTGAGAATTAGGCTTAAAGGTCATTCATGTTATATTCTTGCAAAGAATATGTCCATATTTGCACATGTTCTGAGATTTTGCATGAAGCCAAATTTTAAAGTGATGTACTATTTAATCTGGCAGAGCACAGTATTCAAGCAGTGGCATGGATATGTCTGGCAGCTTTTAGATGGATTTATTGTAAGAACTGGGAGCACAAAGCAAAGAAGGAAGATTTTAAAAACTTGTAATTTGCCTAAAGGTGTCTAAAACTGGAGCCAAGAAAGGTGTGGTTGTTAAGGAGATTAAAACCATTAAAGAGATGCTAGATACTTAGCACAGAGACAACAGGAAAGATCCCTGAGGGCATCTAAGTAATCAAAAAGAAAACCCATTGAAGGCTCAAGGGTGTAGAAGTGAAAACTTGTTTAAGAGAAGTAGCGTCCTGCTCACACAAGAGTGCCCAGGAACTTGTTTCACCATGCTCAGCTGCTCAAATACTCAGAAACTTCCAGCTATTGTCCCAGGAGGCCTAGCTACAGCTCAAGCTAGAAACCTTGTGCCATCCATGTGGTACTGGTTCTATAGAAATGCAGGATTCTCGAATTACAGGGTCATGGAAACTTTCACCAAGATTTCAAAGGAAGGCCTGGGAGTCCAGGCAAAGTATAGCAAAGTCAGAATCCCTGTTAGAAGCTCCTGAGAGGGTGATACATAAAGTTATAAAGGTGAAGTCAAAATTGGAATGGTGACCTCCAGCATTAGAGATGCCAGTAATATGGATTTGGAGTTCAAATCTTGCCAACATATTCCCTGACAGCAGGTGTGGAGGAAATTTTACCTGGCTGGTTTCGATCTTGCTTTGACCCCATTCCTTCTTTCTCTGTCCCTATTCTTTCCTTTTGGATGGATATGTTTGTTTTGTACCATTACATTTGGATATATGTAACTTGCTTTTGATTTTTACTGGGACTCACAGCTCAGAGTTTACCTTACGTCTCAAAGAGACTTTGGACTTGGGCTTTGGGACAATGCTGAAATTGTTAAGACTATGGGAACTCTTGGAAGTGGACTAGACACATTTTGAATTGTAAGATAGACAATCTTTTGGGCTATGGGGGACCAGGAGTTGAATATTATAGTTTGGATATGAGGTGTCCCCCAAAAACTCCTGTGTTAATGTGGGAGTATTCAGAGATGAAATAGTTAGATTATGAGAGCTGTAACCTAAAGAAGTATATTCTTGTTTGGATGGACTGTGTGATAACTGAAAGCATGTGAGGCCTAGATAAAGAAGGTAGGTCACTGGGAGCATGCCCTGGAAGAGTTCATCTTCCCTGCAGCTTCTTTCCCCCATTCTCACTGCTACAATAACAGAGCAACACTCTACTGCTGTGCACTTCCACCATGATCCCTTCCACCAGAAGCCCTACTATGGGGGCTCAGAGCAATGGAGTCAGCCAACCACAAATTAAATCTCTGAAAGCATGAGCCAAAATTAACCTTTCCTTCTCTAAGTTTTTCTTATATTTTGATCATAGGGATGAAAAGAAGACTATCAATAGTACTTGAAATATTAGCCATAGCAAATAGGCCAGAGACGGAAACAAAAGGAACATAAATAATAAAGGAAGAAGTCAAATTGTCCTTGATTGCCAATGATATAATCCTATATTTAGAAGAACATAAAAACTCCACCAGTACACTTCAAGAGCTGATAAACAAATTCTGCAAATGAACAGGACACAAAATCAACATATAAAAATCAATAGCTTTTCTATACACCAAAAATGAATACTGAGAAAAATAATCTGCTGGAAAACAGCCATTCATGATAGTTCCCCCACTCCTCACCGCCCCCCCCCCCAAAAAAAAAAACACTTAGGAATAAGTCTAATCAAAGGGGCAAAAGACCTCTACAACAAAAATTACACAACATTGAAAAAAGAAACCAGGAAAAAAAAAAAAAAGAAAAGAAACTAAAGACAAAAAGACCTCCTATGTTCATGGATAGGCAGAATAAAGCATTGTTTAAATGGCTATACTAAGAAAAGTCATCTACAGGTTCAATGCAATACATCAAAATACCAATGATATTCCTCTCAGAACTAGAAAAAACATTCCTAAAGTGTATATGGAAGAACAAAAGACTCAAAAGAGTCAAAGCAATCCTGAGCAAAAAGAGTAAAGTTGGAGGCACTACAATACCTGACTTCAAACCAGAATACAGAGTCATAGGAACAAAAATAGTTTGGTACTAACAAAATTAAATTAAATTAAAATAAACAAACAAACATGTAGAGCAGTGGAATAAAACAGAAGACACAAAGACAAATTCATACAGCTACAGTTTTCTGATTCTCTACAAAGGTGCCAAAACCTTATATTATAGAAAAAACAGACTCTTTTAACAAATAGTGCTGGAAACACTAGATATTCATATGTAAAAGACTGAAACTATATACTCATCCTTCATCTCACACAAAAGTCAACTCAAAATGGATCAAAGACACAGAAACTTTGCAATTGCTAAACATAAGGAAAATACTCCAACATATAGAAATACGCAGAGACTTCTTTAATAAGACTCCCATAGCTCAGTAAATAATTCAAAGAATCAATAAATGGGATGGTATCAAAATTTATATGAAAAAAAAATTATAAACCTTTTACTAAAGTAGTTGAAAACTGAATAGCAATCCACATGGATGATCTAAGAATGACTGACTACATAATGACAGAAATTCAGATAGAAAGAAAGCAATCCTGGAGGCTCATACATAAATTAGGAAGCTATTACAACAATCCAAATCAAATATAAAGATGGCCGACATGAGTGCAGTAACATTGAGAGTAAACATAAGCAGAAAGAGGCAAGAAGCATTTAAGTCTAAAAACTTATTCAGAGATAAAAATCCAAAGTACCTGAGGCTTCAAGAGGAGGTGAGATATAGTGAGGACAAATGGTGATAGTGGGGACAGATGGTGAGAGCTATTAAGGGGAAGGATTTGAGGGGGAAAGATGGTAAGTTTAGTTTGAGGCATGTCTGATTTGATATACCTGCAAGACAAGCACATGGAAATGTCCTAAAAGCAGCTAACATACAGGAGAGCTGTGTGAGATAAACCACAGAGAGCATCAATATGCAGCCAGAAATTGAGGCAGTGACAGATTATGTGACCCAGAGTAAGCACAGGAAGTAAAAAGAGAAGAGTCTCTGAGGCAGGAGGCAAAGGTCAGTGTACATAATGAGGTGGGGTCCAGAGGGTGAGGATAGTTATCAAAGACAGAACAACAGGTTGCTAACAGTTAACCTCCACAATTGTGCTCCTCAGACATTCTAGACTGCTAACAAGTAAACCTCCAAGATCCTGCTCTTAGTCACCTATACTGGGAAGAAAGAAAAGACAATGACTAAAAGGGAGTGGAGGAGGTTCTGGGGACTACAAGAAAAGCAAGACCATGCCCTCCCACAAACACCCAGATCTGAGGCCCCAGCTCTTCTGCAGAAGTCTGTCTCTATCCCCTTCTTAAATAAAACTTGATTGCCTCAGTGTTTTCTTCTAACCCAGAGGAACAAAAACTCATTCTTAATCTCCAAAGACTGGTATCACCTATAGAACAGAAACTTCTGGAATGCTCTCAAGTCTTGATGAGAATGAAGAATGACTAAAGGAGCAAGCAAAGGTACCTTTAAGGCACACAGCAAAGAGACTGCATATAACTTGGCCCTAGACACACAGTCCAGTCTCATTCCCAGAAATGTGACCACCATGCCCTCACAAACAAGTTACTGTCATAACTCGAAGTCACCAAATACGCAAAATCATGTTATTCACCTTTATATTTTATTTTAACTTTTCCCCCTTCGCTCTAGCTGAAATGCTTTCTACATTGTCTCCAACAAATCCCTATTCAATCCTAAAGACACAGCTCAAAATATTTGCTATAGTCTTTCTTCAATTAAGATCTGGGGGCTGGGGATGTGGCTCAAGCGGTAGCACGCTCGCCTGGCATGTGTGAGGCCCGGGTTCGATCCTCAGCACCACATACAAACAAAGATGTTGTGTCCGCCAAGAACTAAAAAATAAATATTAAAAAAAATTCTCTCTCTCTTTCTCTCTCTCTCTCTCTCTTAAAAAAAAAAAAAATCTGGCTTCAAAGGAACTTTTTTCTCAATCACCATCACAATGCATTGCATTGCCCTGAGACTAGTCTTTTCTACATCAAGGTTCTTCAGAGGAAGGCATCCTGAGCATTATGACTGCCTCAGCCAAGGCAGCCGTTAAATCCTTGATAAATTGAACAAATTTTGTGAATAAATGGAAGAAATCATAAGAAATTAACAGCTGCTTTCTCTGAGCCTCTAGTTTTTTATGTTAAAATGAATAGCACCTTCTTCAATATGTTGAAGAGTAAATGGCATAATATACTGGAAGTGTTGTGTCTGGCACACAGAAGTACTTAATAAATTAAATGTAATAAACAGTATTTAAATTAACTTGATAAATTATGTTAGAAAGTTTAAATATAATTAAGTAAAATCAAGCCTACAAGAAAATTTGGGACCAAATTATAAAAGACCTAAGGATCCTTCCTGCAGCTGAATTTCCAAAATTTACCCAGATAAATCCCAAAATATTAAGGTCTATCCTGGTCAGATATCTGTTATGTATACCAAAAATAATTTCTTTGTTCAGAGTCAACCCCCCATGTCCTTGACACTTTGTTGTATTCCATTCACTTGGCAGTCTCCCAGTCTTACCACATTTCAGTTTGGGACTTAGGCAAATCATTGGAGTGAAACTTTTTCAGAATTTTTAAATGTGTCATTTTAGTGGAGTGAGGATAAGAGAGGGTGGGATATATAAAACAGAAGCAGTAAGAGGAACAAAAGGGAGGGGGAAATGGCCAAGGTAGCAAGTACAGGTACTAGGAACCCCCAAACAAAAAGACCTTTCATTCTAGCATTTTAAACTCCAAACATGAGTTACTCAGTAGCCCACTTGGTCTCTCCAAAGCAGAACCTTCCAGTCTAAAAGTTCCTCCCAAGGATACAGAGCTCTTTTCCTGCCACATTCTAAAATGTAAACTAATATCCAAATACTATGGGTAATTGAAGAAAGTCTATAAGATAGGACAGAGATCAAGAATAACAGAAGGGAGGGGGAATTCACTAAAAAAGAAAAATAATTTAGAAGGGGAGAAGTTCTACAATTACTTTTCTCAGAGATTCAAGAAGATAAAAGAAAAACAGTATCATCAAAAATACCAATGAAGAGGGTTCCCAGAAATCAAAAAATTTGGAAAAAGTTAAGGAAAGCTTTTACGAACTTAAAAGAAATAATATGAGAATAAAATGAGACAATCAATTAATTATTCACTTTAAAATTATTTATGTTATATAAATTTTACCTCAACAAATTATCTAAGTGGTTATAATCAGCTAATATAACTTAAAAATCAAAGATTGGCTCTCTAATAGATTAGGCCTGAATGAATCCTGGAGATACAGATTATAAAATTGTAAAAACTTGAGAATCTGGAAGAATAAAATTGCTTCAAAGATATAGAATACTCAAAGAAAGGAAAAAATTATGAGATAAATTCCTGAACATGTTTTAAAACCAGAAAAATTTGAAGAGTAATTTGGCCATATCTAGATAAATTTTAAATGTATTGAAGTTAATTTTAAATTTTATTGAAATTAATTTCCTCTAACATAGCAATTCAAACGCCAGGTAAGCAACACTAAATAAAATTTCAAATACAGGAACATTACAAGAAGACATGTGTAAAGATACTACACTACACAATATTATTTCAAATAAACACAAAAATAATAAATAACCTAAATTTTTAATCTGTAAGAAAGTAAATAAATAAAATGTTATAGGTATAAATTCACATACAGTCATGTGTCATAGAATAACAGGGACATTTCTTGAGAAAGATATGTAGTTGTTAGGCAATTTTGTCACTCTACAAACATCATAAAGTGTATTTACATAGGTCTAGATATAGCCTACTACAGAGCTAGGCTATATGTGGTATGTGGATGTGAGTATGTGCATGCATGTGTCTGAAAAAACAAACAAAAAAAAAAACAAACAAAAAAAACAAACAAACAAACAAAAAAAATATATATATATATAAAAATAAAAAATATAGTCTAGTGCTACACACTGAATTATAAAATGCTAAGGCTTTCCCTGACACAGATCCTTGTGAGATCCCAATATTAAAAAATCCTATGGCCACAATAAACAAAACAATACAAGATTAATTCAAGCATAAGAGCAAAGGATGCAGTCAAAAAACATAGTACACACAGGATGCATGAGGCCTGTGTGACACAGCATGCTGTTTTACAGTCAAGTTTTTTTAATGAATAAAAGGAGTGCATTCTTAATGACAAACATATAGTAAATACATAAACTAGCAACATAATCATTTATTGTCATCAAATATCAGGTATTAGACATAACTGCATGCCTTACACTTTCATAAACTAAAATACATGGTATATAACAGTAAAAAATAGGTTTGTTTACACTAACATCACCACAAACAGATGAGAAACATACTCTCCTATGTTTACAATGGCTATGACATCACTAATTGATAGAAATTCTTTAGTTTGATTATATTTTTATGAAACCACCACCCTACATGTGGTCTCTTATTAACCAAAATGTTATGTGGTACATGACTGTACTTGACTACTACAGTCATGCTAACAATAAACTACATTAATTCACATAAGAATTACACATAGAGCGGCTAATATATACCAAATACTATTCTAGGTACTTGCTTTCCAAATGGATCTACGTATAACAACATGGACAGAAGGTGGATGTTCAGAATACCAATTATATGGAGAGAAGATTTTACATACAGAAAAACAACTCCTAAATAAGAAGGAAAATGAATGGGGTTGGCACCAGATTCTTTTATGATTAATGCCCACAAGATTATGAAAGAAAATTATTTCCTCTTGTATTGATTTCCATAGTTATCCAAAATATCACTCAGATGTGAAGGCAAAATAACCACAGTTTCAGCTGTGGAAAAGCTAAGACATTTACTTTTATCCATTCATTCACAGTAAATTAAATTACATGAGGATATAACAAGGAAATGAAATAAGAAAGAAAATGCAACTAGAAAAGGGATCTAACTGCAAAGAGTAATAAATTGAAATTCCAAGAGAGAAGCACACAGCAGGATTCAAAAACAATCACTTTAGGATGAAAAAAGAAGAGCACTTCAAAGAAGTATCCAAGAGGGAAAAGGCAAAGGGGAAGGTGGAATTCCATACATTTGACTTGTTTTTGTTTTTTCTCAACCTTGCTACACTAGCACTTTGGGTTAGAAAATTTTTTGTTGTAGGGCACTGTGTTAAGCATCCTATGATATCTAGCATCATTTGGGTGCTGTACACACTATATGTCAGTAGCACTTTCCAAACTAAGACAACCAATTCCTCCAAGGAGTATATGCCACCAATTGAGAATGTATCTCTTACAAGAATTGAAGGATACGATAAAACAAACAATGCAAGAACAAATTAAAAAGGCATTTGGAAACTCATGAAAAAAAACAACGAAAAAGCTGTATAAGAAAATGAAAGTAAGCCTGGCATGGTGGCACCTGCCTGCAATCCCAGAGATAGGAAGATTAGCACAAGGATGCCAAGTTCAAGGCTAGCAACAGCCTGTCTCAAAATTTAAAAAAAATAAAAATAGAAAGGATTGTGAATGTAGCTCAGTGGTAGAACAACCCTAGGTTCAATCTCCAGTACAGAAAAAAAATAAATAAAGGAAATCAGAGCTTATTTACATTATTTCCTATAAAGAAAATACCCAGTTATAATAACAGAAACACCATAAGTTGTGACTACATGTCAACCAATTTTAAACATATGGACTATTGAATTATAGTTGCATGACAGATTGAACAAATCATCCACCTGGACACAGTAAAAGTACAAATAAATAGGCAATGCAAATAATGGGATACTAAAAATAATATAACTTATTAGGAAAAGCAGGTAATAGAATATGACTATATTAAAAATTATAAAACCAAGGCAACCTGATAAAAACATATATTATTTTGAAAAAAGATGAAAACAACCATAAATATTTAAGAGTTTAAAAATCCTTAAGCGTTCAATAGAGGAAGTAGAGGGAGAGAGATGGGTACAGCAAGGACTATTGTCCTTCATTATAAACCCTTCCACATCAATTGATTTTTAACTATACGCAAATATTACTTTTTTTTTAAAGAAAGAGAGAGAGAGAGAGAGAGAGATAATTTTTTATTTTATTTATTTATTTTTTCTTAGATCTCGGTGGACACGGTGGTCTTTGTTTGTATGTGGTGCTGAGGATCCAACCCAGGCCCCACGCATGCCAGGCGAGCGAGCTACCGCTTTAGCCACATCCCCAGCCCAACAAATATTACTTTGATAGAAATTTTTTTTTTAAGGAGAGAGAGAGAGAGAGAGAGAGAGAGAGAGAGAGAGAGAGAGAAAAAGAGAATTTTTTAATATTTATTTTTTAGTTTTTGGTGGACACAACATCTTTATATTATTTTTATGTGGTGCTGAGGATCGAACCCAGCGCCCCGCACATGCCAGGAGAGCAAGCTACCACTTGAGCCACATCCCCAGTCCCTTTGATAGAAATTTTAAGTAATTTTTAAAGAAAATCAGCAACTATCTTTTATAAGAAATCATTAATTACATAAGTTAAAACAGAACAGTATTGCCAATCAACATATTGAAATTTTCTAAAATCTAATTTTGTAAGTGCTATTAAAGAGACATAGATTCAACCTATTCAAAAAATATTTAGGAAAAAAAACACCACAGATATTGAATAGGTAAAACATCTGCAAACATCAAAGCAAAGTTTGACCCAATCAGCAATGGAGAAATATTCTTTTGAACTGGGCAGTGTCCTGTTCTATTTTTGGTAAATTAGTTTGGAAAGTGTAAATAAACTGGAAATATAGGTACAACCATCAGTTAGGAGACTACTGCTCAAGTTTAAGAGCAAAATAATAAGCAGTGTATAGGCAGACTGTGATGGTGATTTCAGAATGAACAGAAGAGGATGATATCAGGGTGGAGATGATGACAATTAGTTTGGAACAATGATATAAACAAATGTTTACTGTGCCTTAAAATATCATTCTAGGCATTTGATAGTATCATTTCATTTATTCCTTATAATAACACTATGAAGAAAGTAGCACTTTATCTTCATTTTATACATGAGAAAATTTAGATTATTAACCTTCCCAAAGTTAGTAAAAAGTAAAATGATACCTGGGAGAAATGGCAAAAAAGAGTGGATAGAGGAAATACTGAATGCTAGTATATTAACCTAGCTCAGAATAATATAGAGCCCCATATATTGACCCAGTAATCATATTCCTTCCCTTATCATTAAGGAATTGAGGCAGAAGTAAATAAAGCAGAGTTCACTGAAGGTAAAACTAGAAGGAAATTTTAAATCCCATAATTATATTTATGCCAGATACAAGAAAAAAAAATCATGCAGTACTGCAAAGTTCCCTGTAAAAGACATAGGAAACCCCAGTTACCTAAGGTTACTATGAGCCAGATCACCGTTTCTTATAAAATAGTAGAGAGGGAAAAAAAAAAAAAAACTTATTGGATCTGTATTTTCTTTAGTATAAAAGAATGAATGAATAAATAAATAAATAAGGCAAGCTTAGACTATGTTTCATGTCATAAAATGTAGCATTTAATTGTAAAAATGTGCCAAAAGAAATATCCTCTTAGACTTTAATCTTCTGAATTTAGCATTTTGCCAGTTAGAAAAGACTGATATCTCCTGACAAATTTTTTCTGTCCTCCTATACCTTCTAATCACTTATTAAAACAGTAAACAAAACATGCTTGCACCTATTCCTAGGAGACTATACTTTATATTTTTTATGTTTCTTCCAATTAAACAAATGGCCATTAATTTCTAACTTCTTGTTACATATCTGAAAGAAGGGTTAGCTTCTTGGAAAATTTTATGATTAAAAGAAATTAAGATTATCTTCATTGGAATTCCATACTTCAAAAATTAATATCAAAACACAAAATTTGCCAGGCATGGTGGTGTACACCTATAGTCCCAGCAGTTCAGACTGCAAGTTCAAAGCAAGCCTAAGCAACTTAACAATATACTGTATCAAAAGAAAAAATAAAAACTGGCTCAGTGGTGAACTGTTCCTGGGTTCAATCCCTAGTACCAAAAATAATAAATAAATAAAATTTAAAAAGCACAAAATTTATGAAAAAAAATATATTCTTCTACATAAAACAATTTAAACAGAAACATTATTCATAATTATTAATCTACATTTTAATAAACCACTACATTTGCAATATTATAAAGTTTTAGTTAATGTAACACATTAATCTGTTGACACCTGTAATGCTACTTTTTTTTTTTTAAATTTTTTATTGTTGGTTGTTCAAAACATTACATAGTTCTTGATATATCATATTTCACACTTTGATTCAAGTGGGTTATGAGCTCCCATTTTTACCCCATATACAGATTGCAGAATCACATCAGTTACACATCCATTGATTTACATATTGCCATACTAGTGTCT
>NW_025999942.1:10264779-10278515 GCF_001458135.2 Marmota marmota marmota | reverse complement strand
TTTGGGCAGAGAACGTGGATTTCCCCAGAACGTGTTTGTATACGGCTGGTGTGAGTTCGGGAATAAAGAGTTGCTGTTTGAATCTACAAGCTGTGTGGTGGCTCGTGATTTTGTGCCCAGCCAGACTGCGGCAATAGTTGGAGTTTTGTGGATTGGTTTCTGTGTCCTCTATTCTGTACCATTGGTCCACCCGCCTGTTTTGGTACCAGTACCATGCTGTTTTTGTTACTATTTGTAATGCAACTTACTTTACAAAAGAAAAACTACAAATGAGTAGCACGGAGAAATATCTTTCTAAATATTTTAAAATTCAAATTAAAGTCTGAAAAAAATACTAAAAAGTATGAAGTAGAAATCTAAAGCATAAACTCTCTAGAAGAACCATTAAAAAAAAAAATGAAGAGATACACCTAAAAGTCAACAGAGTACATAAAATGGAATACTAAAACACACATGCTTCAAGAGAAAAGGAGGCAAGAGTAATAGGATAAATAAAAAAATAATGAAATTGGAAACTAAAACCAGTCATATCAATAATCATATTTGATAATGAATTAAACATTCTAGGCTTTCAACTACAAAAAATAAAAAGTGGGCAAAAAGAATTGAGAGAAGTCCTCTGAGATACTCGAGCCAGTTACCAAAGGCTTAAGGTTCTCTGAAAAGAACTGGAAAAATTCCAGGCCTTCAAAGCAGACTAGAGAGAAGCAGCAGGGCCAACTTTCCCTTTAGAATAGTGTTATGAACAGGATGTTTGTGTTTTCCCAAAATTCATATGTTGAAACTCTAATCCCCAATGTAATGGCATTTGTAGATGGGGCCTGTGGGAGGTAATTAGGTCATGATGGTAGAGCCCTCATGAAAGGATCAGAGCCAGTAGACACACAGAACTTGCTTCATTTTTTTTTTTTTTCCTATCTGTTCTCTGTCACTTGAGGATACAGCAAGGTTTCCATTTACAATCAGGGAAGAGAGACATCACCAGGAACTAAATCTGCAATCACCTTGTTCTTTTATGTCCTGGCTTGCAGCACCATGAGAAATAAATTTCTGTTGTTTAAACAACCTATGGTATTTTTGTTAGAGAAAACCTAATGTGTTCTTCAAATTCATTGTACCTGTCACTTTAAGTTAGCAAAAATTTAGGGCCTAGTTTTCCCAATAATGGCATTTATTATTTATTATTGCCTATTATTGGTTACATTTGTTAAATGTAAGCATGTTTGCTTGTTATTACTATGTTAATTCTAGACCCAATACACCAAAGTGACCTTTGTGGTAGTCCCCTGAACACTGTTATAAAACTATTAAATCAAGACCTAAATTTATTTTCATAAATTCAAATTCTTTTTACATATATACATGTGTGTATACATAATTTTTTTAGTTGTAGTTGGACACAATACCTTTATTTTATTTATTTATTTTTATGTGGTGCTGAGTGTCCAGTGAACCCAGCGGTGAGCGCTATACCACTGAGCCACAACCCCAGCCCCTCATAAGTTCAATTTCTAATAAAAATAATCAGCCTTATACTATTATCTTAAATATGACTATCAAATATATTTACTTATTTAAAACAAACTCCTATATTTTTATTCAGGATTGATATGTTTTAGCAGGCTTTTCAACCATGTATTCATTTTTTTCCTCTCCTTAAGAAGTACTGGTTTGATTTTTTTAAAAAGACAAAATAAAACAAAATTGCTTGTTATCTATAGAATCCAAAAGTTGTCTGGATATGATAAAAATGCTTAATTGAAGCCAATAAAGGATTTCTATATGTCCACAGGCATAATGGAAAAGTTCTATTAAAATCAGTAGACCATTTCAAAAACAACTGACCACTCTGTATTTGAAAGAAAACCCCTGTTGCCAAGTACTGGCACATTCCTACTAAATAGTAAGGATTTACTGATCTGTGAGGCAACCCATTTCATACCAGCTACTTCAAATAATGATAAGAACAAAGACTGATTGTTTTGGCAAGTTATTTTTGACAATATTTTTTGTCAAATATTTTTGACAATATTATTTGCAAATATTAGAATAACCAGCATTTACTTGTTTCAATCTTTATTTTTTCTGAGTAATAATGGACTAATATATAGATATCACTAATCACTTAAGGTAGAAATTAGCAACCTTTTTCTCTAAAGAGACATGGGTTAAAATTATAGGCTTTACAGAACATATCATTTTTGTCAGAACTAATCAACTCTACCCCTAAAACACAAAAGGAGCCACAGACAGTAAGTGTATGAATAGTTCTTGCTGTGTTCCAATAAAACTTCATTTACAAAAACAGACAGCATGCCATATTTGGCTCACTGGTCATATTCTGCCAACTTTACTTAAGATAAAGCTATGCTATATAAGCTATTTGTTCACAAAACCCAGACTCAAAAGATAAGTCCTTCCTCCTGAACAATGAATTTAGTCTTAATAAAATATTGCACACATTTAATTTTTGAGGAAGGCATCCCATTACACCTTAAGTTGAAATCCTTATTAACAAAAATGAAAGACAAATACATAATAACAATGTCACATTTAAACAATATATTACCGGCCTTCAGCTTCTGAGACTTACTAAACTCATGTCCATAGTAAGAGACTGAATACTGACAATTTTCCTCTACCAATTTTCTTTCTATTCTTCCTATACAAGTGAAATAATGAATATAAAATATTCTTTCTTCCTGTGCCATTATTTCATGTTTAACTTAAGGATTACAAAAAGCCAGCATGGTGGGTGCATGCCTGTAAACCCAGTGGCTTGGGAGGCTGAGGCAGGAGGATTGCGAGTTCAAAGCCAGCCTCAGCAAAAGTGAGACACTGAGCAACTCCGTGAGACCCTCCCCTTTAAATAAAATACAAAATGGGCTGGGGAGGTAGCTCAGTGGTCAAGTGCCCCTGAATTCAATCCCCAGCACCAAAAAAAAAAAAAAAAAAAAAGAGAGAGATTACAAAAGACTAATGAAAAAATATGATTTAATAGGAGATTCAAAAGCCATAAGATAACCCTCTCAACAGAGGGGTTTTTTTTTCTTTTTTGCCTTGAGACAGTGTCTTACTAAATTGCTTAGGGACTTGCTAAGTTGCTGAGGCTAGCCTTGGAACTTGAGATCCTTCTGCCTCAACCTCCCAACCTATTGAGATTACAGGTGTGAACCACAGCACCTGGCTTATAGAGGGTTTTCTAAAATAAACAGTATCAACTTTTTCCAAAAGTGACACATGATCAGAAATCTATTACCTGCCCAAATTATAATAATTTTGTTAACTGGCAATAATAACCAGACTTGAATTTAAATAGCAAGAACAGTAAGTATCTACTGAGTGTTCAACAAATAAAAAGCAGCATTCTAAGAACTCTGTATTTTGCCATTGAGCCTCATAACTGTACTATGAGGTGTACTACAATTGACACCATTTTATGAATAAGCCAGCTTAGGCAGGGAGCATTAAGAAACATGTCCAAAGTTACAGCTGATTAGTGGCAGACCCAGGACTGACCTCAGCTCAGGAGAACTGGACTTCAGAGTCCAGTGCTCTCAACCACCAGCCATTCTGTTCCTCAAGATGTAGATGTAAACCTAACTGAAGATCAGCAATATAGAGGTGCTTTTGTAACTATTCCCTTAGTTTCTAAGTAATCCTTCATGAGACAGTTTTATAACAGTATTCTAATTAATTCAGTTTTGTAATAGAATTCTAATCAATTAATTCTAATATCAATGTTTACCTATTCAAAATAATCTAATTTTTGATCTTAATCACAAACAGACTGATTAAAGCTCTTAAGCCCATTCCTCTCACAATGCTGATTTTTTTTTTTTTTTTTTTTTTTTTTTTTTTTGGTTCTGGTGATGGGACACAGGCCTCACACATGCTAGAAAAGTGCTCTTGCACTGAGCTTTACCCCCAGTCCACAATACCAACTTCTTATTGCCCACTGGTCCATATATATTGGGAACTCAGGCAAAGAGAAAAAAAAAAAAAAATGGAGGAGGAAGGTACTTGCTAAGCAGGCCATAATAGCAACAAGCAAGTTGAATATAACAAAAACACAAATACTAGCCTATTTTTTCACTCTGAAAGTGCTTGTCTTAGATACATAAATATCTATAATCATACATGTTTCCATGTACTTTTGTTTAAAGAATTAAAGCAATACCAAGAACTAGAAATAGGTTAATATACATACATGAAACTACTATGATAAAGTAAAATACTTTAAAGACCCACCAACAGTCTAACTGAATTTTATTTTCCATGAGAACACAGTGAGACAATAACCCAAATCATGTGAACAAGTTAACCAATATAATGGCACTAATAAACTTAATAATACCAATTTTAAACTAATATTAATTTATAACGAAATATAAGAAAGTTATTAAATACAGTACATAAAATACTGTACATTATCTCATGACTATTCTTCAATGTGTCACAGTAGATATCAGCAATATGATTAAACCAATAAGAATTGCAATAAATAAATAAATAAATAAGACTTGCAATCCCCTTGTACTGTAATTAGTGTAATTAATGTAAAATACTGTACATTATCTCATAACAAACATGACTGTTTCTTCAATGTGTCACAGTAGGTATGACCAATATGATTAAACCCATAAGACTTGCAATCCCCTTGTATAAGCAAATACATACTATTACTAATTATGGAATGCCATATAATGTAGGAGAATGAGATTTACAAGATGAAAAGTCCTTTATAAACATAAGATTATCACTGAAAATAATATTTTTAAAGAATATTAAATAAATCAAAAAGTACAAATAGCCAATAAAAAGGGCCTCATTTGTTAATATCAATTTACTCAAATTCATCATAATTCTAATAGTATCACTGAGTAAAAAATTCAAAATATGTCCAGTAAAACCAGAACTATTTCAAGTGTGAAGCACAGATCAATACCAACTCACAGCTGTGTTACTGCATCATGATGGGATAAGTGCAAACACAGAATAAAGCATGTAGAAACTTTTAGAGCAATCTGACATGGCCACAAGCTTCATAGTTTAACAAAGTATTAAATTCAATATCATTATCCTATACTTGTTAAGTGAAATATATGTGACATTGTTCTCTTTTTCATGATGTCAAATCAACCATACAAACTCCCATTTTGTTATAAACAAATCTTTCAATTGTGAAATATCAATGTAAAAGAAGTCAATAACTGCCAGAAAAATTAATGAGCACAAAAGCAGGTGTTTTGTGCAGCAAAGAGCAGCCAAAGATATGCTTATCAAGGAAGTTAAATGTTATTTTGGGTGGCTACTTTGCACCAACAAAAATATAAACACAGACATGAAAAGGAGCACTGAAATTTCACAGTACTGGAACAGCCATCATGTTTTTAATATGTGTAAATGAAAAGTTCATTATCAATTTTTAATTATAAAAGAAACACTTAACTCATACATATATGCTTAAAAAGACTCCTGATGAATGTATGACTAATTTAATTAAATGAAGAAGGAAAACGATAGTAAACAAAGGAAATAAGCACATCCAGATGAAATAGTCAAAAAAATTATTAGCAGCAACCAAACTAAGGGAAAGGCACATCCTAATCTTGCTCAATTCCAAAATGTAGCAACCAAAGAAGATTCATATGGAACCTAGGAACTAACCCTACCCCATCCATCTCCAAGAAGCAAAACTGAGAAAAGAAGTCAATCAACATAGTCCTGGAGAAATCTCATGTGCTGTGGTTTGAATAGAGTTCATCTCCTCTAAAACTCACACTGGAGTTTAATCCTTATTATTAAAGAGGGCGAAACCTTAATCCTACTGTGGTGTTCAGGAATGGGGCCTTTGGGAAGAGACTGATTAGGCAAGGTTCTAATATATGTTTGAATATTGGTAGCTTTTTATTTGAAGAGATATACTAGAAGACATGCATATACATACACGCATGTGCTCCTTGTCTCTTGCCATACGATGCTCACCACCACCATGGGATTCTGCCAGTAAGAAGGCCATCACTTCAGATGCAGACATTCAGAACCATGAGTCAAAATAAATCTTTAATTTAAAACTTACAGTCTGTGATATTGTGGTATTAGTAACAGAAAATGGACTAATACATCACTGTTATCAATTTAAAGTGAACCCTTCTGTAGAAATCAACAGGTAACATGGAGAAAAATTCATGGCAAATCCCTAGAAGTAGAAGCTCTGCATATCAACTTGGGCTCTTAGCACAGGCTAAAGGGTTACCAGCATTTGCCATTCCGCATATGGTGAACTGAGCTGGAATACTGAGAACAAGCCTATTTCATGTGTTCTGTGTCCTAAACAAACAAATACAGAGTTCTTTCTGGTCTTCATAACTTAAAGCTAACGAAAGAACGACCTATGCTTAGCAGTGTTCTAAGGTAAAACCCTGTGGAATGGAACCCTACATGAGCTTACCAGACAGCAAAGTTCCTAGCTGCCTACTTTTGTGCCTCATCAAAGGTCCTCGCATGAATTATGATCTCATCATCATAACTCCTTTCTAATCAGGGACCTACAGCTATAAGCAATTCTGAAATATAAATTTTTTTTTTAAAAAAAAGGAAAAAAAAACTAAGACTTTGTGGTATATCTTATAAAACATGAAATGTGTTAAGGAAATAATCAGGATGTAGGACAAACTACACTAACTTAAACTTCTGAAAATAGTTTCCATTAACATTGCTTTGAAAGAATATTTCAAAAACAACAGTTGGTTGTGTCAAGCAAAGAAATTTTATCAACATATTTCAAAATTTACTTCTAATTAAATACAAATACACACTTTTAATAGTGATCATTATTCATATTATCATTAGCTATCTCTCTTAGCAATTGGATTCTATCAACAAGGTTGATATAAAAAGACTTAATTCTTTCCTTATAGAGGCTTACAGGATTATAAGGCATCAAAGTATTTTAACCAATTAGAAAAGACAATTTTTTTTTTTTTTTTACTTCTCTGGATCTAAAAGTGGAATGAATATATTTATAGCAAAAAGAAGAGTCACATCATTAATTTTATCACAAAATCTATCAACTTTCTGCATACTTTAACTTATATTAGTCCCTATATCTCTGTTAAAACAAATCAATTACAAACTCATTATAAAATGTTGACTTAATTTGTTTGGCAAATTTTTCTATCAATACTTATATTTAATGTTTCATATTTAATGTTTCACATTAAATACTTTACAAAATCCATCTTTATTAACTTTCAAACTCTGCATGGTCCCATTTAAGAACTTAGTAAAGTAAAAATGCTTTTTAATTAAGATCTTCACTATTTATGACAGACTGCATTTTGAAAGGCTGCATCTGATTTTTTTAAATTTGAATTTTTATATTTAGAGGAATTATTGGGAATATGGGGAAAATTTTTTAAAAACCTTCAGATACTGGGGCTGGGGTTGTGCCTTAGAGGCAGAGTGCCCGCTTAGCATGTATGAGGCACTGGGTTTAATCCTCAGCAATATATATATATATATATATATATATACACATACATACACATATATACATACACACACACACACTCAATATAAAACTTGAGATCTTTACCTTCACTTTTTTTCCAAGTCTTCCAAACTCAGGGTATATTTTATACTTGCAGCACATCTGAACTAGGACTAGATACATTTTAAGTGTTCAACAGTCAAATATAGCTAACATCTACCATACTGGACAGTATAGCCTTAGTTGATCTCATCCTTATGTTCTTTCAATCACTAGTTTCAGTCAAATTACTTCAAACATGTATTTCTAGCTTGGTCTTTATTCATACAAAATTAGTATTTCCTATGCCTAGCTGACATCTTATTTTAGATGACTCAAAGGCACCTCGCACTCTAATATCCTATATCAACCCATAACCCACCCACCAAAAACATAGTCGTCTTCTAAAAGTCCCCGTCTAACTGAATTGTAATGGATTCCCAATATACAAACACACACCTACAAGTCAACTCCTGATACCACCTTTGTCACTCCCATACACAATCCATCAAAAAAATTCTGTCCATTTACCTCATAAATGTCTCTCAAATCAATCACTGTTCTCTAGCAACCATCAACATCTACTCTCAGTTCCATTTTCTTCAGTGCAAGGACACATCAAAACTTAACTATGATGTTATCCCTGCTGACTTTTATTAACTACAGAATTAAACACAAAAACTGAATATGGCCTACAAGGTCCAAGCTACATGATCTAGCCCCTAAGTAGCTGTCCATCTCTTTCTTGCCCTATATAGCCCCCTGGTCCTTCACACTTTTGTACTCACCATGCTCCCTACCACATTGTGACCTTTGCAGATGCTGCTCTCCCCTTATTTACTCTTTCTCGGGGAAGCATTCTTAGACCACCATGAAGAGGCCAAATTCCCTTTTCCTAAGGATATCTGGAACAATATTTCTTCTCTTTATATTTTGTAACAGATGCAATATTTTTGAATATATAATTAATGACTCCCTCCATAGACTACATGGTCTTTATTCATACAAAATTAGTATTTCCTAATGCCTAGCTAACATCTTATTTTAGATGACTCAAAGGCACCTCGCACTCTAATATCCTATATCAACCCATAACCCACCTGATTATACTAAATAATTGCCTGCCACAACACAATGTCCAATAATTATTTCCTGAATAGGTGCAATGACGTATCTGCTCTGCTTTTTCCCCAAAGACACAATATTGAGAAGACATATACAACAAACCTTGCTCATACATCATTAGTACTGGAAAGCTTTCAAGACTTCCCAAATCTGGATTTACTGCTCTCAGATGTGTTACCACAACACCCAACAAGTAAAATACCAGTGTCTAACATGTTTAAATTCTGCCTGCCATGCATCACTACGTTCTAGCAACAAACACAGTGTGCCTTGTATAGAGGAGGCATAAAAAATTACTAAATGTATTTCAATGTACCATTATTGTATTTGGTTACATACTTCATATTGACTTACTTTTGTGAAGATATTATATCTTCAGTATAACTATATTGAGATGAGGGTACCTATTTTGTCTCTACTTCAAAGGCTATAAAACTGCAATACATGTGAGAAAACCATATGCACATACACAGACTCATACCCATTAAGTACAAATGTGAACCTGGTAGGAGCTACAGTACTGAGGTACATGTAAGGCTCTATGTCTAGCCCAGGAGCATTATACATTTATTTCTTCTCTCTCCACCACCGAAGTGTTTCTTTTCGGCTATCAGTATCGTTGATTTGACACTCTTATTAATACTTTACATCATTACTAAACATTTCTTGCCCCTGCTTCTTTGCTTTTTTTTTTGTTGTTCTATGGCTTCACAAGAGTTTCCCAAATTTTTACATTAAAAGTTTTGCATTGTGAGGAGCACAGTCTACTCCTTCAAAAAATTCTCTGGCTGGGTGCAGTGGCACATGCCTGTAATCCCAGCAACTCCAGAGGCTGAAGCAGGAGATGGCGAGTTCAAAGCCAATCTCAGCAAAAGTGAGGCTCTAAGACTCTATCTCTAAATAAATTACAAAATAGGGCTGGGGATGTGGCTCAGTAGTTGAGTGGGTTGAGTGCCCCTGAGCTCAATCCCCATACACACCCTCCCCCGCAACCCCGCAAAAAAAAATTATCTGGAAGTGAAGTATTCTTCAGCTACTTCCAGATCATATACCTTTCAAAAAAAAAAAAAAGAATGTTTAGACTGATATGACTTAACTGTAATGTAAGTCAAAATGCCAACATTCTTTTATCAAAAACATAAGCTAAAATAAATTTACATAGTCATATTTTTATGGTTCTTGAAATGTGGCCATTTTTAGTTGAGTAAGCAAATATTGCTGTGTGATAATTATTTTCAATCTACTGAGGTAGGAGGGTTTTTTAAAAACCTTCTTATGCTTAAAGCACTCAAGTCTACAAGCAGTTAAAACCAGATTTATAAGATAGTCACCAAAAAATCACTGCAAATAGGACCTTAAAACCTGAACAACTTAATAAAATATTTTTGGCAGTTTACAATATCAATACAAGCAGCAAGGCAATATGTGAGACATCTTGAGACAGAATGTCAACTAGGCAGATAATCTTTGCGCATTTTAATTTTGTAAACTTACAAACAAAAGAGATAATTGCAAAGGTTCATTAAAGAAAGAAAATATTTCAAAATAGAAGTATGTTTCCAATAATCTTTCCCGAAAACAAAATAAAAAACAACTGGTTTCTTCTAGTGTTCTTCAGCATCTAAAAGTTGTTATAATGGTTCTGATCCTTTCCAAGTAAGTATACTAAGAGAATATATATCAAAGTGGTAATGAAATGCTATTTCATAATTCCTGATTAATTAAAAAACTGCATTTAATATACAACCTTGTTAAAAATAAAACTTATATTTGTAATATGGGAAAGGGAAAGCCCTTTAAGACAAGAGAGCAGTAATTCCTTCATAATCCATACTGCCACTGTGTTCCTTATTTCTTGTATCCAATGACTGATCTCCTTCAGAACAATATTTATTTTATTTTTTTTAGTTGTAGACAGACACAATACCTTTATTTTATTTAATTTATTTTTATGCAGTGCTGAGGATCCAATCTAGTGCCTCACACATGCTAGCAAGTGCTCTACCACAGAGCCACACCCCCAGCCCTGTGCTGCATTTTTATGAAGACTTTTATAAGCTATAATCTTTGTTGATTTTCAAAGATGAAAAGGGAGGTAGATATGAATTTGGGACAGAAGATATCAGCATAGCAGTACACCAGTAATTAAAGGGAGAACACTCAAAGACCTCTATCTTCTTGATCCCTTCCAACTTTACCTTCCTCACAAAAAGAAAAAACCAAAGTCAAAAACCTGGAGCACTTTGTGATTAAACCTTGAATATTAGTAAACTGAGGTTTCTTTTTAAAAAAAAAAATTGTTCAGAATAAAATAAAAGCACTATTTCTAATGCTACCTTATAGTCTTCAACTCAAGACTGCTAAATAAAGCAAAAATATACAATATTAGGCCTTACTTTTTCAGATATTTTTAGACTTAAAAAAGTAAACCTAAACAGCAATTAGGTGATCCACTGCCAGGCAAAGGTTTTCTTGATTCTAATTCAAACAAACAAACAGAAAAGTTAATTTACATTTCACAAAATGCTTTAATCCAATTTTCCCTTTTAAAATGTGTTATTTTGGGTCAATTTAAATTAGAAGTGGTCATCACAACTCAGTGGAAATTAGTACTGAATATTTATTCTAGATATTTGGGCCCTTAGTACTGCCTATTTCAACTGAGCAAATTACTGATATTCTCTACACTTCAGTTTCCTCATCTTTACACTGAGAGAGTTAAGTTATACAACAGCTTTTCAAAAACACGAAAGCACTGATTAGATCCCTGACACATTTCTAGAATGGAAGAAAAAATATTTTCAAAATGTTTGTATCCCTAATTGCTGTTAGTAGAAATACACAATAGCCCCTAAAGAGGAATGAAGAAAACTAAAGGCAAAAGTAGTACTATTACCTAGACAAATACTAAGTAAAACATTTCCCCTCTGTAAAGTTATTCTATGCATGTAATTAAGCATTATAAAGGACCAAGCTACCATTTAATGAATTATTTAAACATAAGCACCACACTGCAAAAGTCCTGGAAACTTAAGTTCAATTCAGCAAAATCTAATACTTGTGTGCTACCAGTCATTAATGGAAAAACAAAGCAAATAAAAAATTACTGCAAATTATGCCAGGATGGCTAATTTTTTTAAGTTATATTTTTAAATAAAAATTTGTGTAGAGATTATACTGAATATTAGAGACCTAAAAAGAAAATAATTACTTAAAACTAAAAATAACAGTAAACTTGAATAATAGGTTAGACTTCTACCTCCCCTAAATCTCACATTTTGAGAAGCATAAGCTTTTAAACACTAAATAGTTCCCTAGTCTATTATCTTAAGTGACACTGATTAGATAGATTTACTAATAGAGAAGATATTTTAGCATTTTTTAGGTTCTACAATAAACACATACTTTTTAAAAAATGTTGGCTTTCTTTTTTATAACAATAACAGAGAACCTCAAGAAGAAACTCAGCATGTCAGAACTGGAATGAGCTGGTCAAAGCTGTTCTCTCTCCAAAATTTCCCTTCCAGTATTCTCTGCCTAAACCTTTGAGATTTTGTATTTTAACACAGTAAGTCTCTAAATAAAGGCCTAGTATAAGCCATCTTAAAGCCTAAGAGACATTTTTCCCCACATGCCTTGACTAATGTTTAATATCCACCAAGAATTACACAAAACTCACAAACTCCTAGATAGTCTTAGCCCTCCAGATTACTACTACCTTTATCAGTCACTGCCATACAGAAGTAGCCCAAACTGGTGGAAAAAGATATATATAAAGTTAACTTGCAATACTGTGTGGCAAATGCTACAGTATAACACTGCTGGAGATTTATAAGATATAATAAAACAAGAAAAGACTCTGAAGAGTGGACAGAGGTCCAACCCCAGAATTCTGAAAGCCAGGGGTATTCCAAGGTCAACTCTATCAGACTTTATTGAAAACTCCTTGTCATTGCAGCTACACAGAAAAATAAGGCATGATTCTCTGCCCTAAAGGAGCTTAGCAGTCCAAAGAAAAGAAATCTTTGGGATCTAATAAAGAGCCTAACCTTTGTAGAGGAGGTGGGGTTATTTTCGAAAGCAGTTTGTAAATAAAATTCTATTGCTAGTCTGAAAAACTAAGGCTTAGTCTAATCAGAAATGGGGAAAAACTCAAATAGTGATCCCAGATTATTCAATACTACTTTATGAGGTAAAGAAACTGGGAAAGATTCCAGATAAAAGAACAAAAATAAAAATGAATGAGTTTGACTTTACACTTTGGTGTGCCAATGGTGTTCTGCAGAAAAGAAAAGGGGAAAAAAAAAAAAAAAAAAACAATAATGCAAAAGGGTTAAAGCACCAGTTTTGGAATCAGACTCTATAGTTCACTTTTGAATCTCACCATTTTCTAGACGTGTCATTAGGGAGTTCCTCAAGGACTCTTTGCCTCAGTCACTGCACCAGTGAAAGGGTCTGAACAACAGTGCCTGTAAAGCCACAGGCAGTATCTCCAAAACACAGGTGTGATTATCACTCTACTAATCAAAAATTTTCAAAACCAGACATCTTTTAAGAACTGGCAGTCTCTGTGGGCTACCTTCTTCCTTTGGGGTCTTAGATCCTAACTGAAAACCTTCCTACTAACAAGAGCCATGATCCATATCCATTTTACAAAACAATAAGCATTTTCTATGTCTAGAAAGTCTTTTATCATGCTTCAAAGTCCACTTCTCTAGAAAATTAACTCCCTTCAATTCCACAGCACACTTTGTCTCTTCTCTATAGTTTACCACACTATTTGTGTTTGATCTTTTAATGCCTCCCTCTCCCTTTCCACTAAGGTAGTTATTTCTGAGAGCCTAGGCAAATCCTTTTCATCCCCTTCGCTACCGTCAGTCCAGGTTGCGCCTATGCAAAGCTGGGGAAAGCGTTACTGAAGTAAAGTGGATGTTTACAACGATAATGGACGCAGACTCAGAAAATACTTTACTTCGCATATATTTTAATTGCCTTTGGATCCTAAATCTTGACAGGAAACGTGTCGTCTGAAAATCAGAACAACGCCATTCCTTCAAGAAAAGTTCTGCGGAGCACC